>NC_060143.1:433186958-433486958 GCF_021461385.2 Schistocerca piceifrons | reverse complement strand
ACACGTAACAAAAGAGGGGTAAAATGATGTAAATTGCATATAGCACAGGTCTGCAAAGGAGGAACACAGGAGTATAATTAAAAGATACACAAATGCCAGTCTAAATTCATTCTTCCTTTAAAATATTGAGTCAGCACACATGTTCTTTCAGTCTGAAGTGTGAGGGGGAAAAAGAAATACAGATGTAATACGAAGTACCTACATTATTTTGATAGAAATGATTTAACTTAAATAAGAGTGACCTGGGAGTATTGGTGCACATGAATTTCTCGCACTATTGCTCTATGTGGCCCTGTCTCATTGCCATTTTCACAAATATAGAGAGACCCATTCTCCAACTTTAAGTAATTTTATAATAACTGAAACTGAACAGTTTGTGGCTCCTGTGACTAAAGAAATGGAACCAAATAAATAAAGTAAATCAGTCCTGCGCGAAATACTTGCAACTCTACTCCTCAACTTTGTTATGTGAACTCGACCAGCTACAACGATACTGCTTTTTTCTCGCTGATGCGATTGAAAGACAGGAATGAAAGAAAATACCAGCGCCATTCTCAAGTATGTTAGTACGCCCGAGCAACCAACAGAGACCAGAGGAAACACATCAAGTAGCAATACGTAAATACGGTAAAGATTTGCGAGATGATGAAAAAGGTGTGAAACATACTTTGCTTCATAATTTTAAACATCATATATAGTTTTTAACGGGTATAAGTGCAAATTTTTTTGTATATGGTATCTTAATATGTGCACACATCAGTGTATTGGCTGTTTTCTTTTTTTTTCTTTTTTCTTTTTTGTGTTGAACAATTTGACTACAGACACGTCACGAACTTTGCGACACGTTTTCTGCATGGTCGTAACTGCATCACTAAGTGGACTACGTCTGTCGGTATATACTAACCAGTTTGCATCCAGGTGTCCACACAACACCTAACCTGCCCTCCAGGGGAAAATAAGCACAGATTTATATTGCGATATGTACTTGGAGTTACTAACCAACCTAAAAAACATTGTAACAGCCATAATTATTAGTCTCCAGGTGATGCAGATACTGATGTAATCTTGTTCAGCACATCACCCTCAGTTACAAATAGAAATATCTGCACTTCTACCCATTACACGCTGCGTAGTGAAAACTAAAACAAAATGATAAACTTCTGGTGTAATGTTGTCTTAAGCATTAGGTAAAAGCATTATTACGTTTTAGTGATTGGTTACAGCACGAGTGCAGCCAACTTCTGACAGTGGCTTGTTATCAACTTGTATACTTATAAATAGATTGTTGTTACTTCGCTTGACACCCTGAAAAATGTCGGACGTGTAGCAGACATGCCCTGAAGGCGTGCAGAATTAGTTGAATTGGGTGCTGCGCGCTTCCGACGCAGCCAGCGCCGCAGAAGACGTGAGGACGATGTCCCGAAACGAAATGAAACGAAACGGAGCAGAGCGGACGGAGCACGCCCCTGCCATTGTTCTCGCATCCTGTCACCCGGCTCGCCTAACAAAGCCAATCAGAGCCAGCAACAGCCAGGGAGAGGGCGACTCGGGACAATGTCCAGCCAGAGGCGGACATCACTCGCCCGTGTCAACGAATCTCTGGGAACGGCGAAACGATCACAAAGTTTCATCATTATTTGTCGTCTCACGTTCGTGCGGAGGAAACTTGAAAATACGGCAGCGGTGCCTGACTAATAGCGACGGAACTATGGAATTCTTTTTTGCAGCGGGATAGCGTATCTGTATGAGAGAAATTCATTCATATAACCCTTTTGCAGGTGTGCCAAGACAAATTGTAAAAATACATTGACTGTCAGAATATTTTTGTTATTGTGAACTTTCCCTTGCACGTGCTCTCATGTATTGTTAACACAAACCAATAAGTCTCGCACACGGTTGCTTGTTGCGAAGTCCGTGCGCAGTTGCCTATACCAACTATGTTAATTACTGGCGCTACCGCTGGGCAAATATAAAGAAAATGGAATACGAATTTTTTTCGTTAATTGCATGTCAATCTTGCAGGAAACATTTCCTTACATAATGTAATCTCTTTTCATCTAGTCGAATAACAACCAGCAACTGTAGCAACGTCTTTGCTTAGTCAGTGTGGCAATTTAAACTCTTTTAGAGTCCTTCTTGAGAATGCAAACATGGTCCAAATAGGCTGTATCCTTTTTATTATCTGTGCGATCGGCCAATTTCAATCTTGGATCAGTTTCTAGCAAGTGTCTTAAGTTTCCAGCTTCATTACATTGTAATTAATTACATTCAACTTTAAGACCCGAATAGTGTCTATAAGTTGTTTTTCTGGGCATTAAAATTATACACTTTGCGTATCTTGAAGGTACCTTGGCTTTATTATCACCAGTTACGGGATAAGTTCTTGCTTTTCTGATCACACACGTCTTTCAACAAGTACCCGTTAACGGGGGTATTCCACTTGCGTCTTCGCATTTGGGTACAATACTGTACTGTATCAATAGTTGATCACGAATTCTTTCAGACATGTTCGGTTTATTTCGTAAAGTTTGTCAGGACTGGGCAATTCATTGTTCCAATTTTTCATACTAACGGGAGTGCTGTACACGTCACTTTCGCGATGCCCCAATAGAAACATCAAGAAGATTCAAATGGTTCAAATGGCTCTAAGCAATATGGGACTTAACATCTGAAGTCATCAGTCCCCTAGACTTCGAACTACTTAAACCTAACTAACATAAGGACATCACACACATCCATGCCGGAGGCACGATTCGAATCTGCGACCGTAGCGGCAGCGCGGTTTCGGGCTGAAGCGCTTAGAACCGCTCGGCCACAGCGGCCAGCAAGAAGATCTTGATGTCGAGGTACAAAACCTGCTCTGTTTTGGACCACTTTGTAGCCTCAGATAGAATCTTACATCAAAAATATAATATGCTGGTGTTCCGTTACATATATAACATCACCACTTATGCGCAAGGGAAAGATTCTCTAGCATTCCTGGAAGACCCATCCGTAGAAACCGAAGATACTATCCTCCATAGGAACAATGAACTGTATGTGAAAACGCTGAGCCCTCCACGACTACTCAAAGAATAGTTTACTCTTTCGAGCACAGTACTGCATTAACCATTAATACAGGCGCATCAGGACTAGGCCGGTGAGCACAATTTCTGTAATCAACTAACTTAAGCTAGAGCGTATTATGGATCTCAAGAACTAGACCCGAAGAATGGCCTAATCTCTTGTACATTAGCTGTTGCCTGTATCGTCCTAACTCCCAACAGCCGTACTCAGATTCATGCACCGAGCGCCGCTCCTAAACTCCAGAGTGCCAGTTACGGCCATCAATGACAACCTGGTTGAAACTAGGCTTCGATATAACCGCACAATCCCACTCGCCACGTTTCCTCTCATCCCTCATCACCACACAGCGCGCCTCCTATGATTTAGCAAATAATGGAAGTGGAAGGGAGAAATACACAAGTATTTGATGATGAGGGTAGGTTCTCCCTTGTAGTCAGTCATGGTTAATGTTAACTGCAGCGTCGGCAAGGAAAGCGGTAGCTATTACACTGTATGCTTATCAAGCAGCCTGGCATCATTGTATATCGAACCATCATCTTCAATGGGTGTACGCCTCCAGATATTGTTGCGGTAATACTGAATACTCTGCAGGAAGCTTCGTGAACAGCTTCTAAACCATTTTTTTTGCCATTGTTAGAGCGTCACGAGAATGTGATCTACCACGATAATGCCACTTCTCTCATCAACGTGGAATCGTACCGAGCGAAGTGGCTAAGGTAGTGGTAAGGTAGTGGAATAGTATTCAGGGGGGCGGTGATTCAGTTGCCCGTCCGGCCATGTAGATTTGTGTTTTCGTAGTTACCCAAAATCGTTCAATGCAAATGCCGGGATAGTTTCTTAGAAACTTTCTCATCTTTTCCCAGTCCGAGCTTCTACTTCAATGATCTCCCCCCACCCCCCCCCCCCTCCACCGCCTCTCCCCCGATGGTACAGTAACCCAATCTTCTTTCTTCCTTCCGCAGAGTACACAGACCATTCCAGCTTCTATGATTATTGTGAGCTTCTGTAGAACTGCAGAAAAAGAGTTCTAAGATGTTAGGCTCCGCCATTTTAAATTTCTTCTACTCGATCATCGTTTCGGCCCATTTGCTGGGACCTCTTCAGAATCTTGTGGTGTTTGCAGTTAGAAGTACACTGATTCGTAAGCTACGAAATTGGCAGAGACATTTCGAGAAGTGAAGAATGGACAAGAAAGGGGAAAGAAATCGACAGGGTCCTTTTCAAATAAGCCATCCCCGGATTAGCTTCAAGCTGTTTAGGAAACCTACAGAAAAGCGTAATGTGAATGACTGGTTGGTATTTATACGCCGGTCGTTCCGAATGTGAGTCCACTATTTCAACCACTACGTCATCTCAATTAGAAAATAAAGGAAGACTAGTGCGGCAAAGCTGCCAGCGAGTCGAAACCTGCAAAAGAAAAACAGTGCAAATAGCTTCGTCAATAACGACGACAGTCCGGTCTGCGGTGCAGTCCTGATGATTGAGGTTGCGTAGTTCATCCAGGAGGCGATTAAAATCAAATTGTCTGGAGACCTCCCCACACTCGTCACTGGGTAACACTAATCACTGCAACAGGAAAACCCAAGGATATCGCATGTATTCACTGCAGGAAACATTGGGCGAGAGAGATGGTGACGATGTTGCATTTATGGTTCTCAACAGCATGATCATTAGTGCCCCTAAATGTCAGCTCGTATATCTCTTGGTCTGAACGATGCCTATTCTCAAAAGCGAAATTTCTGCACCGATTCCCCAGAAACACATGTTAGTAACTTTCTTCAGAATGCCTTGCAATGTGCCGGCCGCTGTGGTTCGAATCCTGCCTTGGGCATGGATGTGTGAGATGTCTTCAGGTTAGTAAGGTTAAGTAGTTCTAAGTTCTAGGGGACTGATGACCTCAGATGTTAAGTCACATAGTGCTCAGAGCCATTTGAGCCATTTGAACCTTGCGATGTCGGCACAAATATGTGATTCGTCACTGATAAAACTAGTTTATCAATTTTCTTGACAAGTATTAAAATCCACCAAGCGTTCGGGAAAAACGTCACAGTGAAACAGTAAACTGTGATACTTTATACAGGGTGTAAAAAAAAAAAAAAGTGTCGAATATTTTGACAGGCGGTAGAAACATCAAAACAAGAAAGAACAACCCAATAAAAATAGGTTCAAATGGTTCAAATGGCTCTAATCACTATGGGACTTAACATCCGAGGTCATCAGTCCCCTAATAGATATGGGCTCAAAATGCATACTTAAGAGCTGTGAGCACTTGTTCAGTAGAAGACAAATATTTCACAGTAGCGAAGATGAAATAGTGCGCTTAAGACAGTCACTTTAGAGCCCATGTTTATTGAATTGTTGTTACCACTTCTCAAAACATTCGACACTTTTCAACACCCTGTATACTAGGAAAATCGTTGATTTAGTTGAATTAATCGTCATTCAATCAAACGTCTGTCAAATTTGTACTTCTCGCAATGCTCTAAACCGTTTCTGCATACCCAACTCTTACTTCTTACTTTTCGATTCTCATACGAACTGAAAACATGTTCCCATCAGTTAGCTACGGTTAAAAATAGAAAAATACATGCTTTATTTCGGACCAAATTAATTTTTTCTACGTAGAAGCCTACATTTTTTCGAAACTCTTACTCCGTTCACAAGGGATTTGAGTACCTCGCTCAATTTTTCTAACCGCCAAGAAAAATTTCGTCTATTTCACGTCATACTCTGTAGTACAGGGTGCAACAACGTAACTTTCCGATTTGAATGGACCGCTGTGGTGCTGTGAAGGGAGGCATGATAGCACAAGGGTGAAGATGGTGTCATTCGAGGACCTAAGTCGGCAAGTTTGCTTTCCATCTGCTTCACAAGGGGACGGTATGAACTTCCCATCAACGACTTGATTCATACTGACAGGATGTGTAGGGCATGACAAGGACTTTAACGAATGTAAACAGGAAGACATTTTCGAGTCTGAAAATTTTAGGACTGCTTATACATTTTGTATGGTAGTGAATATTCAGGAAGTCCACAGCCGAGTAAGTAAGAGCGTAATTTCATAGTCGTGAGGTCTCTGGATCTAATCTCACTGTTGGTACTTTTTTCCCATTCCCATTCTTTTGTTATTTACATAGTAATACTCGTCCTAAAAAGAGGACAAAAGATTTTTTCGCAGGGAGATTGGAAATAAAAAAAAGACTCACGAGAACTTTTAATCAAATCAGTATTGTTATTCAATTTGTATTATTGTATCTATGTTTCCTATGTAGCATTGCAGGAATCAAGATTTATACTGACCGTAGAAATATGGAAAACAATAATTTTTGCGACATGCAGCCCATGTAATGAATGCCGAATTTATGCACGTGCAAGTTTTTTTCGATGTGTCTGTTGCAAAACGAACTTGGTTTACGTTCATAAACCGTTCTCTGTCATCACACAATTTAACGCAGTACCACGCAGATCGAAGCATATCAGAGAGTGTAAGGCAATATTGGTGCAGACGACTGATGATGTGCGATTGATAGAATTTTGCTGCAGTCTTCACTAGAAGCTATGCCTCTATTCTGTACGATGACCCACGCGCAATTTTGTAATCGTTTTATAATGTTCCTCGCTTGCATGTAAAAATAAACGTCGCAAGGTTGCACCAGCGAAGTACATTTGGGAGGAATTATTTTGGCACAATAACGCGAGCTTGGAAAAAAAGTACTGGTAACCAGGTTCGATCCATGCACCTCGTGCTTATGAATCAAACCACTCACTAGCTTATCTGCGGATTCTTTGAATGCAAGCGACCATAGAAAGTATATAAGTGGGTCTGAACTTTTCAGTCTCGATTTTCTCGAGAACGCTTGACACCTGCGACTTCACTGATATCCTAGTCGTGCCACATACACCCTGTCAATATGAATAACATCTCTGAGGGGAAATTTGTATGGTCCCTTTGTCACTATAGACAAGCAGCAGCGTGCCTTTTGTTTTAGAGGTCTACTTTTCTAAATGCCGGTTGATTTTAGCCGTGCAGCGTGTATTTCATGCTGACTTATAATCCTAACCGTGGTTATTTACCTGACCGGCAGTCGTTTCGTGAGTCGTTTGCATGTGCATAGAAGAAGAAGTTGTTTACCACGTCCCGTGACGTCACCACACAACATCGAAGTGATAAAATGGTAATTTTCTGCGACATTCTCGGCGCTGCAAACGAAAGGATGCAACTGCACTTCGACTTTCTGCCCGTTCTGCTAGGCAATTTTTTCATTTTGACCTCTATTTCTATGCAGAAAAATAGGCTATGGTTCAAGAATTCAGCGAATGCCATCTTGCTCGTCAAAATATCTGTGAATAGCTGCCTGAGAAGTTGCCTGAATCAGTGCTGGCGTTCCATAGTGATGAGGCACACTGTCATCCGTCAAGGCTCGTGAGTAAACAAATCAAGCGCAACTGAAGTGCTAACATTGCCAGGTCACCTTCTTAATGACCACCTAGAGTCAGCTGACAATAATTTTTTAGCTTTTTTATGGTGCATTATGTGTTTGGTTGAGTCAATGGAAAAGATTGCAGGTCTGTTGGTTTATTAAAAGAAATATTCATATAAGACATAAAAAAACCAGCGGAACAGGCTTAGGAGGCTAAACAGTAATGAACAGCCGCTGTGTCATTCTCAGTCCTTCGGCGTCACCGGATGCGGGTAAGGAGAGGCATGTGGTCAGCACACCGCTCTCCCAGCCGTTGCCAGTTTTCGTGACATGTGCCGCTACTTCCCAGTCAAATAGCTCCTCAGTTGACCTCACAAGGGCTGAGTGCATCCCGCCTTACAACTGCACTCGCTAGACTTTGACGGTGACCCTTCCAAGTGCTAGCCAACCCCGACAGCGCCTAATTTCGGTGACCTGACGGGAGCCGGTGTTACCACTGTGGCAAGGCCATTGGCGTACGCAAGACATACAGGCGCATATAGTAGAGAACCACCATGCAGTTATCCTCAATCAGATAACTTACCCCACTTGGAATCGTCATATTGTGTGTAGGGTGAATATATAGTTTGAGTCCAACACTTAACAGGTATTTCATATGACAGTTGTTTGAGGTATTAATTTGAAGCTTTATTGCCATGTACTCTCACGGACTGCAGATATAATAGGTTCCGTCTCAAACGCCATAATACTAAATAAGGCACTTGATTTTCATCATTACTATTTGTTTAAATGCCCCCATTTACAGTAGTTGCCGACGCGCAGCATGAATTACAGACATCCTCTAAGCGCTACATGACATATTCAAATGTCCAAATGTGTGTGAATTTCTAAGGGACCAAACTGCTGAGGTCATCGGTCCCTAGAATTACACCCTGCTTAAACTAAATTTTACTACGAACAATACACGCACACACACACACACACACACACACACACACACACACACACACACACACACACACACCCATGCCCGAGGGAGGACTCGAACGTCAGGCGATAGGGGCCGCGCAATCAGTGACATGGCGCCTCTAATCGCGCGGCCATGACGTATTCACATAAGCGCTATTACGACCCATTCATACCTTTAAGTTTACTGTAGACGTCTACATTTCTTTATATAGTGTATATCATTTCGATTGACTCTGTAAGAGACATCTCCCGCCCAGTAAGTCTTGCACCAGAATTAGACGCTTTTGAAGTAAGTTCAGCCTCGCGTTGTTTTTGCATACGTTTCCCCACCCCGCACCCCTTCATGGGTGATACTTTGCGGGAGCCATCTAGATCTGGCCGGTTTAACATTCGCGCCTTCACCAGTGAATATTTTCTTTTTACGTATCGTTGCTTTGTTAATTAAAGCTATTGGTTATTTTTTAAACTTTTAATTATCGCGGTTGTTTTCTCACTCTAATGGAGCACATAGTACGTAATTACTAGAGATTGGCATAAGCCAATTATAATTTTATATGTGTGGTCAGGTGACATTCCTAATTGATGTATCGGGCACTTTTAAAAATCCACCTTTATTTCTGGTTCAACGGTCATTTTTGCTTGTAACCGCAGCATGTGATTATTTAGTTTGCGCAACATACGCCATCCAGCGGCAAGATAGGTAATTTTGCAGCGGGTCCGCTGCCTCTATATTAAGGCACGTTAAACATATTCGTAATTGCAGATCAACTGTGGAATGGAATTACAGTGAAAATTTATGCGAGACCGGGACTCGAACCCATATTTCCCGTTTATCGCGAGCGGTCACCTTACCATTTGGCTATCCGGCGACTCAATGGCTCGCCCGAACTTCCATATGTCGTCAACCATGCGTCTATAACTTTTACTCGTGCATCCATTATGTATAATTCCCGTACAGTGAGACATTTTACTTCAACGTCGCTTACCTTGTGTCGGCGGGTAAATACGATATTGCATGCATACATGTCCAAAGGAACTCTGCATCATAAGTCAGAATAACACAGGCACTGCCATATCATATCTATATTACTCCGCAGGCAGAGCAGTGCTGTGCGGAAAGCTTGGGAGAGTCATGGTCGCCCCCGATATGCATGAATGATACGAATATATTATCAGCTGTATGCATTTTAGCAACAGTGTGCATTTTAGAAAGTGTGTTTTTATCAGATACGTATACGTGTGGAGTGCCTTTTATACTTTGAATTCATGTAGTGTAACATGGCAGTTTTGTAAAAAGTTCCATAAGGCACGTGAAATTTTGTGTATTATACAGTAAGTGAAACTACTTGTAGTCTCTCTCTCCCTCTCCCATATTATCTTCATGTTTTTTGCCAATAGATCAGATGATGGTAGCACAAGACTGTTGAACCAGTGATCTTGGAACAATAAAAGTGTCTGCACTTCGATCGCAGCGAAGGAAATGTTTTCTAGAGTAGGGGTAGATGATTTTTACGCTTTTTTTGAGCGCAAGTCCCAGCGATTTGCCAACAATAGGAATGAGGTTTTTTTTTTTTTTTTTTTTTTTTTTTTTTTTTTTTTTTTTTTTTTTTTCCTTGATGTGAATTGCGGGAAAATTCCCCGGGCACGTGACCTCCTTGAGGGCGTAATCTTCTGATAACGGCGCATTCGCCCAGTTCACTCCTTGCTAAGTTATTTTATGAGGATATTGTTTACACCTCTCTTAAGACGACCCTTGCACACGTGAATGATTGATATCCGCCAAGCAATAGTCCACATGCCAATCGCTATGCCCGAAAGATAACTTTAGAATTCGAGTATATCAGTATAATGACAAAGGCCACGAACCTACTATGCTGTCATAGTAGGAGGAGAGGTGATACTCCTACGTGGCACGTCCCAGGTGGCGGATAGGGAAGTCCTCACCGGTTTACTGGCGGACTTGAGTGAAATAAAATAGCTCTCGCGGACCAAACACTCTCTCTGCGGTTAACAACCGGAGTTGTAAATCGGAGCTTGCTCCAACTAAGGTTGACAACCTTCGACAGTCAAAAATGGAAAGGTCTTTTAGGAAAAAAATTCCACCGTCTTACTCAAAAAGGCAGGAAAAGGCTACATCGGATTCGGTGGGTAGTCAACTAGAAGACAGCAACGAATCGGAGCGTTTGCAACCATCCAAATGCACACTAAAACACAAAAAGAAGATTAAACATGAGCAAATAAATTATGTAGCAACACACAACATAAACTCACTACTTCAGACCGGAAAACTCAAGGAGCTCACAGATGAACTAAATAAACAAAAAAATTTAATAACAGGGATTCAAGAAATGAGAAACACCACAGAGGACCCATTCGAATCACAAGGATACAGAATTTATAATGGGAAACCAGGACCGAGGGCAATGAAACAATGTCCCCAGTTTGGAACAGGGTTTTTAGTAAACATAAAAATAATAGATTCAGTAACGGATTTCCAAGCAGTATCACCAAGAATTGCGACTCTAAGCTTTAAAACAATGAATAAAACCTATACAATAATAAATGCTCATGCCCCAACAAATGAAAAAATTGTCTAACAAAAACAAAGGAAGAGGTAGATAAATTTTGGGACTTTCTAGAACAAACTGTGAACAGGGTAAATAAAAAGAATGTAAAAATCTTATTGGGGGATTTCAATGCTCAGTTGGGAAAAGAAAGGAAATATAAAGATATAATTGGAAAATGGAGTCCACATAAATTTACAAACAAAAACGGTCAAAGACTTGTAGAACTCTGCAGAGAACACAACCTTATATCTAAATCAACATACTTTAAGAGGAAGCCAAGTAAACTTAAAACATGGAAACATCCAGACTGGAGGAAGGGCGAGTGGCAGCTAGACCATGTCTGTATGGACAAAAATTTTCACAAGGAGATCCACAATGTTAAAGTACTGAGAGGAGTAGACACAGGCTCAGACCATTATATGGTTAAAATTAAAATCAAATTCACACCGTTAAAGAAGAGGACCGGAAAACTAATAAAATAAAAAGGAGGTTTGACCCACATCAACTAATTAAAAATAATAAGTACCAACAAATAACACAAACTATCAAATTAACAGATGATCTAGAACAACTAGTGCCTAATCTTGAAAAAGAAGCAGAGAATCTAGCTCCCTTGAATCCACGAAGGAAACATGCATGGTGGACATCAGAATGTGACAAATTCCATGAAGATAGACACCAAGCATGGTTAAAGTTTCAAACACATAAAACTGAAGAAAATGCCATCAACCTAAAAAATGAAAGAAAAAATTCACTCAAAATATTAGAAGAACCAAGAGAGGATTTCATAAAGATATTATAAAGTCTATAGAAGGTAATTATCATAAAACCAACTCCAGGAACTACTACAAAATCTTTGGGAAAAAACTACAATAATATGAGGCCCCTACACTAATGCTGAAAGATGAAGATGGAGGAATGACACACAGTAACAAGGAAAATGCAGAAATCATGGCAAAAGCATTTTACAAACTTCTGAATTGCGAGGAACCCAAAGAACCCTTACAAATCAACAGAAATACCCCAATAAAAACCAAACCTAACAAACTACACCCTCCATCTTTCCAAGAAGTAGAAGAAATTCTTAAAGAACAAAAAAATTATAAAGCATGTGGAGAAGATCAGGTTTTTGTTGAAATGTGGAAATATGCAAGTGACACAGTCAAGACCTCCTTACACATGGCTCTAACAAAAATTTGGGTAACAAAACAATTTCCCGAACATTGGACCACAGCTATCATCCACCCACTACACAAAAAGGGAGATAAGAGCAACCCAGACAACTACGAGGCATCTCTCTCCTAGATTGCACATATAAAATTCTATCCAAGATCCTATATGAAAGAATCAAGCAGCAATTAGAACAGTAGTTAGGGGAATATCAGGGAGGTTTCAGACCATGGAGAAGCTGTGCAGAGCAGATAATTAGTTTAAAATTGATTATGGCATACTACAAGAAACGGAACAAACCTCTGGCAATAACATTTGTAGATTTTAAGAAGGCATATGACTGTTTCCACAGACCTTCAGTATTTAAAATTTTAAGAAATCTAGGACGCCATCCAAAACTAATTAAAATAATGCAACTCACTCTAACCAACACCAAATCAAAAGTGAAGTTTAGAGGAGAAATTTCGGAACCATTCCTCATAAAAACAGGCTTAAGACAAGGTGACTGCCTATCACAATTACTTTCCAACTGTGCACTGGAATACATAATGAGAGAATGGTACAAGGACAATCCAAAGAGGATAAGAATTGGAAGTACAAAAGATGATATTAGCTTAAACTGCTTGGGATTCGCTGATGATCTTGCTCTCCTAGCCAACACCGTTCAAGAAGCCAGGCAACAAGTGAAATCACTACAAGAAATAGCAGAGAAAGTAGGCCTTAGAATATCATTTGAAAAAAACGGAGATTATGCTAACTGATCCACCACTTGCAAACAAAATTACAATAGGAGAACAGGAAATCAAAATTGTTGATAAATTTAAATATTTAGGCGAAATAATAACATACAATCTAAATGAGAAGCCATCTTGGCAAAATAGAATAAAAAAACTGAACTATGCAAATTACATTACCAAAACTACATACAACAAAAAAACCTATC
Source organism: Schistocerca piceifrons (assembly GCF_021461385.2). NCBI lineage: Eukaryota > Metazoa > Arthropoda > Insecta > Orthoptera > Acrididae > Schistocerca > Schistocerca piceifrons. Next base: position 433,473,822 of record NC_060143.1, on the reverse strand, counting down.
TATAGATGCAAAATTAAAACACTATAAAACAGTTACACAACCAGAAATAACGTAGGCAGCTGAAACTATCTTCAAAACAACTAATACAGCAGAAATTGACAGAATACCAAAAATAGAAAGAAGAATAATTAGGACATGTATAAATAAACAGTATAAAATAAATGGACATTGGAGAATAGCATCAAATGAAACAGTATATAAGAAAATAGAACCAGTCATGAGCTCAATCAGGAAGAAACGTATCGCATTCTTTGGACATCTGATGAGAACTCCAGAAAACAGAATTAGTAAAAAAATAATACAAAAATTGTGGAATAGCAAGAGCGACATTAAATGGATCACAGAAATTAAGGAAGATATAAAAGAACTTCAAATTACAGTAGATGACCTAAAAAACAAGACAGAGAAAACCAGAATACTGCAAGACCCGCAAACCAGACTACAAATGAAAATCAATAAAAGGAGTACAGGAAGAGTTGTCCCAGATAAAGAAAGAAAGAAAATATCAGAAAGAATGAAGAAATATTGGGCAGACAGAAGAGCAAAACACCTTTCATATAAGAATAGCCTCTAATAATTATATTACCTAAATATATTAAGTTATTGTCGAACCAAATTGTATCCATGTGTAACAACTTGTTTAGAACTTTGTATTTTTGACTACAGTGTTCCAATGAAGGCCATAAAATAAATAATAATAATAATGACAAAGGTGTCATTTGCCAGATATCATTTTTTTAAACGCGTAATTTTAAATTATTAATTATTTATAAAGACAAAGTAAGGGAATTAAATAGATCAATATAATTTTGTTTAGTTTTGTTGACTTCTGAAACCATCACATTTCGCTGTAGCGTTCTGCATGTTAAAGGTGGTACGTACGGTAGTGGAAATCAGTATAAACGCATGAATATTTGCAGGACAATTAATATTGTCGGTTTGAATGGATGTGCGTAATGTATATGCAACAGTATAAATCCACTAGATCAACGTCCGCATCCGGTAGCTGAGTGGACGCCGGCACGGTAGCTCAGCGTGTTCGGTCAGAGAGCTGGTTGGCCACTGTAATACAAAAACTGAGTGGAAGGATCAACAAACGAACTTAACGGATGTCATGTGACGTCCGCAACGACCAAAGACAACGATCAACAACGAACAAAAATGAGGGTTTAGCTACCCTCTGTAATAAAAAAACTGAGTGAATGGATCAACGAACAACCTGAACAAGTGTCATCGCCGAAGTGGCGTCAAATCGAAAGACTTGCACCCGGCGAACGGTCTACCCGACGGGAGGCCCTAGTCACACGACATTTACATTTTGCTAGATCGACAAATTCAGTCAAATGGTATCGCATTTGATTTCAGTAGTACACTATATAACAAGACAGCAGCAATTCGTGTGGTGGAGAGTGCAACCCGGTATAAATGCAATCGGTTGTGTGAGGTGTGAGTGAGTTCGTACGTGTCTTTACTGCAGACAGAAAACAGACAATATTAGTGACAGTGTGTGCTGCGTGCATAAACCACGATTATGACAATGCCACGTGGAAATCAGTTACCATGTGATTAAAAAGCAAAAATCGATGTGTTGAAGAAAATGAGATTCTCTAATAGTCAAATTACCAAGAAGTTGGACTGTTCAAGTACAGTGATTGATAATTTCGTTAGATTGGGTGCACGGTACAGACAGAACAGAAAATATGGGCAAAGCAGAAAATTATCGGAGGCGTAGAAAGGGTTACTTTCGCGCAAAGTAAGAACCACAGATCATCATTCTCGTCAACTCATTGCTGGTTTACAGTTGCCAGTAACTGCAAGACATGTACGACAAATGTTGTCACCTGACAAACATCTTAATTCAAAAATCGACCGCAGAAACCCATTTTAACACCCAAACATAAACAGGCTAGAATGAAGTTTGCTGAAAAACGTGTGTCATGGGTTTAAGACTGGAATAAAGTGATCTGCAGAGATAAAAAGAAGTTTAATTTAGATGGGTTGGTTGGGTTGTTTGGGGAAGAAGACCAGGTCATCGGTCTCATTGGGTTAGGGAAGGATGGGGAAGGAAGTCGGCCGTGCCCTTTCAGAGGAACCATCCCGGCATTTGCCTGGAGTAATTTAGGGAAATCACGGAAAGCCTAAATCAGGGTGGCCGGACGCGTGATTGAACCGTCGTCCTCCCGAATGCGAGTCCAGTGTCTAACCACTGCGCCACGTCGCTCGGTTAATTTATATGGGAAGGTATTATTGACATGATCTGAGAGCAGAGCAGTAGGTAAAAGTGAGGAGAAATTTTGGTGGTGGGGGCGATATTATTTTGGCGCTGAAGGTAAATCACGCATTGTTTGGCTGAACAACAGAACGAACTCTAACATGTACAGTGAGTTACTAGAGAATGGTTAGAATGTATGAAGATATGGGGAACATGCATCTGTGTGTGGTTCAGCTAGAACCAAAAAGTGGTTTGAAGGCGAAGATGTCGATGTCTTGCCCTGACCTGTAATAACCTGCATTTGAACCCCGTGGCCGGCCGGGGTGGCTGAGCGGTTCTAGGCCTACAGTCTGGAACCACGCGACCGCTACGGTCGCAGGTTCGAATCCTGCCTCGGGCATGGATGTTTGTGATGTCCTTAGGTTAGTTAGGTTTAAGTAGTTCTAGGGGACCGATGACCTCAGAAGTTAAGTCCCACAGTGCTCAGAGCCATTTGAAACATTCTGAACCCCGTGGAGAACCTTTGGGGAAGACTTGAAGGGTGTGTTTATGGCAGTGGAAGGTAGTTTGAGGCCGTATGCGTGATGAAAAGAGCGATACGAGAAGTAGGTAATTAGGAAGAGCAGAAGTTGGACAAAGTACTAGCAATGCAATCACGCAACAGGAAAGTAAGTGCCTTTATTTCGATTTCCATCCTGGAAATGCAAACACCTTATTTTGTTACTAGTGTTGTGAAAGAAACAATGTAATTCCGTCACCATTGCTTATATCATACGTATTGTTGTGTACGTAGTTCCGCATAGTCAGCGCGTACACAACTTTCCTAATAGAGCACGCCCCGCTAAGCACAACAGCGCAGGCGCAGCGCTCGTCCGTCTCCGCACTAAGAGATGGGCACTGTCTTAGAGACAGTCCAAATTCTGCTTCCGCCGATCCGCGTATTAATATGTACTGCAGCCAATGAGATTTCTGCTAACGTAGAACCTTTTCTCCTCGCGGATCACACTCGCGCAGTGATACCTGAACGCGCGAGGTATTATAACGAGTGTACAGACCTCCGATTAGTCAGTCTGCATTTATCTGCAACAGTCTGTACGAGTCTATAGTCAAGTTTCAGTCTGCGCCCAATAAAATTACCATATTCCTGCACATAGCCTGAAGATAAATGTATAGACACTTTGTCAAGTATCAGAGATACGTGAGAATAAGATTAACGTAGCAAGACCAAAGGAACTTCTGATTGTCAATTGTAAAGAGCATCCAGAATCAAGTTAAGTAATTTTTATGCTTGTTATTATTTTAATAAATGTGTGTGAAAATTAATCAAGTTCTGTTTAAAGTTGGTCACCGTCAATCTGCTACTCTAAGCGTGCAAGTGGCATTTCTATCGTGTGACCTAACGGCAGAAGATAAACACGCCACGATAAGACCGCGAGACATATTGCTGACACTCGCCTACTTCGCTAGAGCGACAAGTCAAATAATCTGATGGTGTGTGTACCGAAGGTCTTACAGTACGCACACCACACGTATCAACTACTTTCATGGTGAATTCGATAGAAGCGTGCTGTTTCTTTCGTGGAACCCTGCCTTTGTTTTGATTTCCATTACTGTAGGACGAACCGCTGTCAGCACGGGACGCGAAGACTGAGCGTGGGTGCGCGAGTGAGATGTGGCCCTGCACGCGAGAGAGGAAACATTTTTTATCGTTTTTGTGCCGGGAAGAACGGCGGAGGCAGCTAGCCAGCCTTCCGTCACGACGGCCACCACTCAAGAATATGCGCGACGAGGCCCGGCGCGCATGCGTCGAAATCACAGCCGTGCCTGCCTATCGACCTGCCGTGGCGCGCAGGCGCCCGGCAACGCCGCCCGCCATTGGTCCGGAGCACAATATCGCAGGGGGCAGCAAAAAGAGGCCAAAAAGAATGAGATAAAAAGAAATAAAATAAGAATAAAATAAAAATGCGTCCGGTGGAGAGCAGGCGAGCCGAGCTGCCGCGCCCGCTTCGCTTTCCCCTTTCCCCGTTCGCCTTTCGCCTCCCCCGGCGCTCCGCGTCAGATTAACACATGATATACACCCGCTGTCGATAGCAATTATTTCATTGGAACAAGTCATTCGGCCGGCAACGCCGAACGCCCACTCTCCCCCCCCCTCCCCCGCCTCCCACCCTCAGGCCTACCCCGCTCCGTCCACAAAACTCCGCCGGTCTTAACTTACCCGGTTTCCAATTAAGAATTGAAATGATATCTATTTATCACTAAATGGTGGCCGAGTTGCGGCAAAAACTTATATCAAACTTCCATCCCGCATTAGGGCGGAAAAGGGCTTTTAAAAATAGAAATGAAGGAAAGAAAGAAAGAGAGAAATTAAGGGACGGAAACGGGCACAGAGGCAACACAGAAAGCGTCCGCAGTACTTAAATGAAACTTCTGGTTCCGTATCCACATTGCACTGACGTCCTTCTTAGGAAACTAGTCTTCACGAGAAACTTGTGCAATGGCAGGATATCCCGAGAAGAAGTGAGAAAAGATTTCTCGCACAGTACTTTTAGATTGGAAAGTGGGAGGAGTGGTGGGGGAAGAGACTTTCCTTAATGGTACCAGTTTTGAGATTTTGTTTATTATATCTTAAACAGTCACCAAAGCATGTAAAGAATATCATCCTCAACTGTAAAATATTGTTCTCAGTTTCTGATTTAAGAAATTGAAATTCTTAGGAAAAAAAAAAAAACACACAGCATTGTGAGCAGTGACCTTTGTGAGGTAATCGACTTAAAGTGGCGGTTGCATGCAATTTCTTTCGCAATGTTGCTTCGGTTACTGCTTGAGTGAGACCTGCAATCTCTGACAGCTGCAATTCCTGTCGAGTTTGAAACCGAATTTCACTGATTCACTCCTCATATCTACATCTAAGTGATTACTCTGCTATTCACAATTAAGTGCCTGGCAGCGGGTTCAATGAACCACCTTCAAGCTGTCTCTCTAACGTTCCATTCTCGAACGGCACGCGGGAAAAATGAGCACTTAAATTTTTCTGTGCGAGCCGTGATTTCTCTTATTTTATCGTGATGATCATTTCTCCGTATGTAGGTGGGTGGCAACAGAATGTTTTCGCAACCGTAGGAGAAAACTGGTGATTGAAATTTCATGAGAAGATCCCGTCGCAACCAAAAACGTCTCTGTTTTAATGATTGCCACTCCAATTCACGTATCATGTCTGTGACACTATCTCCCCACTTCGCGATAATACAAAACGAGCTGCCCTTCTTTGTACTTTTTCGATTTCATCTGTCAGTCCCACCTGATGCGGATCCCACACCGCGCAGCAGTACTCCAGAATAGGGCTGACAAGCGTGGTGTAAGCAGTCTCTTTAGTAGACCTGTTGCACCTTCTAAGTGCTCTGGCAATGAATTGCAGTCTTTGGTTTGCTCTACCCACAATATTATCTATGTGATCGTTCCAATTTTGGTTATTTGTAATTGTAATCCCTAAGTATTTAGCTGAATTTACAGCCTTCAGATTTGTGTGACTTATCGCGTAATCGAAATTTAGCTGATTTCTTTTAGTACTCATGTGAATAACTTCACACTTTTCTTTATTCAGGGTCAATTCCCACTTTTCGCACCGTACAGATATCTTATCTATATCATTTTGGTCCCGACGGAGGTTCGAGTCCTCCCTCGGGCGTGGGTGTGTGTGTTTGTCCTTAGGATAATTTAGGCTAAGTAGTGTGCAAGCTTAGGGACTGATGACCTTATCAGTTAAGTCCCGTAAGATTTCACACACATTTGAACATTTTTAAAATCATTTTCAAGTCGTTTTGATCATCTGATGTTTTTACAAGACGGTAAACGACTGCATCATCTGCAAACAATCTAAGACGGCTACTCAGATTGTCTCCTATGTCGTTAATATAGATAAGGAACAATACAGGACCTATAACACTTCCTTGGGGAACGCCGGATATTATTTCTGTTTTACTCGACGACTTTCCGTCTATTATTGCGAACTGTCACGTTTCTGACAGGAATTCACAAATCCAGTCGCACAACTAAGGCGATATACAACAACTCCACCAGTACTCTGCACGTACCACACATGATGACTACATGCAATAGATGCCACATCTATCGGGTGGTCACATTAATGTTACTATAGAGTGTGTTTCTATCGGTGACGCAGAACCGCTTCGAGGATGGCGAACACTAAACGCTGGTGACGCTGAGGGCTCTGTTGGTAGTCTATCTATTCGGATACTCGCCATGGGAACAGCATACAGCGTACAAAAGCAAATGTGTACATTAGAAGATTAAGGCTTCGGGTTATCAGATTGTTCACCAGTTTCTGGTTTAAGATCCCAGCTGTCAGCCATGTGTGTTACACTTCAAGTGGCTATCTGTTCTTTGGATAGAGACTTCACTATCGACATTTTATTATGTGCTCTCAGAAAGGAGAGAGCTGTATGGTGGTAAATTATTTCACTTCTTGACTTCCTTTCTGTTCTATAGTTCTATTCTATAGTTACTGCTCTTTCTTTCAGAACTAATGATTCCAATCTAAACCATGTAGGGGCACGTCCTCTTGATCTGCAGTAATCGATGTGTAACGTGTGTTGTGAATGACGTTTTTCTCCAAATGGCGGGGCTGTTAAACATTGGATGTCATTTTAGGACCACACATTAACTTAAGTCGTCCAAAGCTCTTTTAAATCCTGATTCTAATACTGGATCCCCTATCTTACCTCTCTCGACTCCAGTTTCTTCTCCTGTCACGTCAACAGAGAAGTTATTCCACTCGCTGAAGCCTTCAATATACTCTACCTACCTATCCGCTCTCTCCTCTGCGCTTAACGGAGAAATTCCCATTGCTCTCTTAATGTTGCCACCCTTCCTTTGACTTGCCTGTACGATGAGTCAGTCGTTGTGGCCGAGCGGTTCTAGGCGCTCGAATCTGGAACCGCGCTTCTGCTACGGTCGCAGGTTCGAATTTTGCCTCGGGCATGGATGTGTGTGATGTCCTTAGGTTAGTTAGGTTTAAGTAGTTCTAAGTCTAGGGGACTGATGACCTCAGATGTTAAGTCCCATAGTGTTCAGAGCCATTTGAACCATCTGATGAGTCAGTCTTTCCGACAATTTCTTCACTTTTTTCTTACAGCTATTTCGTTCCGTAACAAGGATTGTAGGGAGCACGACACAAAATATTAGTCATAACCCCTCCAAAGAGCAAAGTGGTCGCTTTGGTACGCTGTAGCCGATGCAGAACTGTTACCAGGCGGTCATGCGACCCCCCACTGTTGAAGCAAGGGGTGGCAGGGAAGTGGTGTGTATTGACCAGTCTGCTATATGGAATCTGCGTAGTAAAATGGATCGTAGTGGTGACGTGACAGAATGGAGGAAAGGGCCATTATTTTATTTACATGCATTTTACCGTACTGTGATTGCTGATGTACAACGCGGACTGTTCAAAGAGTTCGCAAGGAACGGTTTATCAAACGCAGCCATGTAACATTGCGAGAGAACAGTGGTTGCATGAAGATCCTAACCAACAGGAACCGGGGATGAATGTCAGGCCTTGTCAACGTTGGACGGTTTCAAACCAGACAGAGACTGCTGAGTCGGTGATTGCAGAGTCACCTCAACCACTTTCCTAGTGAACGCTACAAAGGGGAATCCATGGAAAAGTCATGGTAGGTCGTACACCCCGTTAAATCTATTCGGACATAGCTACACGCTTTCTGTGGTCCGAACAACCTGGAACCGCACTGCAGATGAATGGAGGTGTCTAGGGACGTTCAACGAGTTTCAATTTTGCCTTTTCAAATGATGCAAGGCGTTCAGTGTACCTACGGTACAATTGTACGAGAGTCGTTCAATACTTAATGCAACAATTGTTTTACTCGGCCGATTTCCGTTGAAAACTCGTGTATCACACTACTGGCCATTAAAATTGCTACACCACGAAGATGACGTGCTACAGACGCGGAATTTAACCGACAGGAAGAAGATGCTATGATATGCAAATGATTAGCTTTTCAGAGCATTCACACAAGGTTGGCGCCGGTGGTGACACCTACAACGTGCTGACATGAGGAAAGTTTCCTACCGATTTCTCATACACAAACAGCAGTTGACCCGCGTTGCCTGGTGAAACGTAGTTGTTATGCCTCGTGTAACGAGGAGAAATGCGTACCATCACGTTTCCGACATTGATAAAGGTCGGATTGTAGCCTATCGCGATTGCGGTTTATCGTATCGCGACATTGCTGCTCGCGTTGGTCGAGATCCAATGACTGATAGCAGAATATGGAATCGGTGGGTTCAGGAGGATAAATCTGAACGCCGTGCTGGATCCCAACGGCTTCGTATCACTAGCAGTCGAGATGACAGGCATCTTATCCGCATGGCTCTAACGGATCGTGCAGCCGCGTCTCGATCCCTGAATCAACAGATGGGGACGTTTGCAAGACAACAACCATCTGCACGAACACTTCGACGACGTTTGCAGCAGCATGGACTACCAGCTCGGAGACCATGGCTGCTACTCTTGACGCTGCATCACAGACAGGAGCGCCTGCGATGGTGTACTCAACGACGAACCTCGGTGCACGATTGCCAAAACGTCATTTTTTTGGATGAATCCAGGTTCTATTTACAGCATCATGATGGTCGCATCCGCATTTGGCGACATCGCGGTGAACGCACATTGGAACATTGGAAGCGTGTATTCGTAATCGCCATACTGGCGTATCACCCGGCGTGATGGTATGGGGTGCCATTGGTTACACGTCTCGGTCACCTCTTGTTCGCATTGACGGCACTTTGAACAGTGGACGTTACATTTCAGATGTGTTACCACTCGTGTCTCTGGCCTTCATTCGATCCATGCGAAACCCTACATTTCAGCAGGATAATGCACGACCGCATGTTGCAGGTCCTGTACGGGCCTTTCTGGATGCAGAAAATGTTCGACTGCTGTCCTGGCCAGCACATTCTCCGATCACTCACCAATTGAAAACGCCTGGTCAATGGTGGCCGAGCAACTGGCTCGTCACAATACGCCATTCACTACTCTTGATGAACTGTGGTATCGTATTGAAGCTACATGGGCAGCTGTACCTGCACACGCCATCCAAGCTCTGTTTGACTCAATGCTCAGGCGTATCAAGGCCGTTATTACGGCCAGAGGTGGTTGTTCTGGTTACTAATTTCTCAGGATCTATGCACCCAAATTGCGTGAAAATTTAATCGCATGTCAGTTACAGTATAATATATTTGTCCAATGAATACCCGTTTATCATCTGCATTTTTTCCTGGTGTAGCAATTTTAATGGCCAGTGGCGAATTCCCGTTTCAGCCGATATAGTTTCCTGAAGTTTCGATACGTGACAGCGCTATACGTTGCTTTCAGTCTGACTCCGTAACGGATGTGCATTCTAAGCAGGGTGCTGTCATTGGATTTTTTCGCGGAAAGCCAGAGCACCGTAGATATTCATAGGCGCTTGCAGAATCTCTACGGAGACCTGACATCGAATGTAGCATAGAGTCGTTGGACGAGGCGTCTGTCATCATCGCAACAAGGTCGGGTAAATCTAAAGGAGGAGAAGGAGAAGGAGGATATTAGTGTTTAACGTCCCGTCCACAACAAGATCATTAGGGACTGAACATTAGCTAATATTAGGTAGGGATGGAGGTAAGGATGGATTAGGTAAGGATTACCTTAAGAGATTTAGGGAAATTACGGATAACGTAAATCAGGATGGCCGGATGCGGGTTTCAGCCGTCGTCCTCGCGAATGCGAGTGCAGTGCTAACCACTACGTTACCTGTCTGACCTCCCGCTTGCCGGCCGGCCGCACACAGCTGTGACTCCTGCAATGTTCGAACGTGCGGATACTCTCAAACTTCTTGCCGCTCAACTGGTCGTTTCTGCTGGCAGTACCAGATGGGGTACACCAATGTCTGCGCCCTCTGAATTCCCCGTCCCCTATCAGGAGACCATAAAGAGCGACGAAGCATAATCCCAATGACGCATGCACTCCACGAGTATCATTACGTAGATGGTACGCAGGTTTTTGATGCAGCATGACGTTGGCCCCGACATCGGCCAGTAGAGTTAAAGGCATACAGGCGCTCGCAGACGTGGCTTAAGGCCGTCGGTTTGAACGGATATTGTGTTGAAAAATAAGGTGTTGAGCCAAAAGAACTGGAAATAATTTGGTATATTGGAATCCTAAATAAAACCAGCCTCTTCTAGAAAAAAATTAGTTGAGTTACTTACTGAACGTACCTCGTATGAAGGGTGTAGCTTTAGTCGGACGTGGTTCTGTGAAGGTTTGGCGGTATTTTTCGTACCACGTTCCCTCATTCAGGGTGTTTCTTTCAACTTTGTCGGTGCCAAAATACCTTCTTCTACGTCTTTATGATGAGTACGCTGTGGAAACTTCCGTCTTCCAAGACGACGACAACACCCGTGTTCACAGGGCTGCAGGCATACGTTGCTGGTTTGACGAACACTCTGTACCCTGTCGTGTCTCGAGCGGTCGGTTGTATCACCCGACTTTAATTCCACAGGAAATCTTTGGAAATTTTTAGAACAGCTGGTGAAACGCAGCAAACAACACCCCCGCATTTGGTACCTATACGCGATATAATTATTGACCAGCTCCAGCTGAATACGGCATACCTGAAGAAACTTGTGGTCTCTTCTCCGGCAGAATGATGCATTATCTAGGCTAGAAGTAATGCTATACGGTATTATCGTGATGTCCCCTAATGCTTTGTACTTACTAGGCACACGAATTATAACGTAATTACCTATCACAAAAAAGCCACTTTCCTCTACGGTAACTCGCGTGAATGTAGGCCGTAGCGAGTACCGGCGAAACCAGTTCAAAAGAAATATACAATCAGGATTACGGCTTGAATAGATTAGGTGCAGCAATAAAGAAACCCACTGGCAGCACTGATTCATTTTTACGGCAGGATGACAGGACACTTAACAATTTGCGATTTTCCTTTTCTTTAATTTATCAGACAACTTTAACCTCAACTTTTACACTGTGGATGCAGCTTTTAATGATGAAGTGTCACTGGAAGAAATGAGGATGAATATGCGGCTTATATCCAGCTGCATGGTTATAAGTTTTGATCAACATCAGCAACAAAATGGGTCACAAGTGTCTAGCTTCAATAAACATCAAAATGTAGCAGATTTCGATGGTAAAATTAAGAAGATACAGTCCTGATATGTGAGTGTAACAGGTGCTTATACGAAATAGGATTATATCAAATGAACAATCTGTGGATACCACGAATACAGAAAGATGGGAAATAGTAACTGAAATAGTAGGACATCGAGTATTAATTAATTATATGATTCAACCTCAAACATCATTCCAGTTGATGAGATTGTCAATAAATGGATCCAGCATTATTGAGCCACTGAGCCTCATTCACTAATTCTTCTAAGTCATAACCACAAATGCAGAGAGAATATTTGGCAGTTAATTTTAACCAACGACATCCAGTTATGTTTCTGGTGCGCCTCTCGCCTTTAATCTCTTTAACAATTCGACCTTTCGACAACATCCGCCAGCAAAAGAACAGAATGTCTTATAAATAGCGCAATCAAATAAATTCGCCCTTGAAGAAGTCCATCTAGCCTTTGTATGTCTAACTGGCAGATAAAATCAAGTTAGCTCTCTCCAGAAAACGCAAACCTACACGTCAATTGACACATTATCAGCACATGCTGTTGCTTCCGTTCTCTGGAGAAACGTCAGGTAACATTCGACGATCTTCAAAAGCAGGGGATTAAGATCGTCATTCGCCCACCTAAGAAAATAAATGAGAGGTTGCGCCCCATGAGAGATTCCGGGTGTTTACAGTTCTCTGTGAATGTGGCAGGAGTTACTATTCGAACTGTTCCCAGTGATGTAACGAACATCAGAAGAGAAATCTAGAAGAATCTGCTCTTGTCGAACACGGCCTTACGAATAAGCGGCCTTACGAATAAGCCCAAGATCTTTTTTCAGCAGATGCGGATACTAGTCAACGTCTCAAACTACTGGGATTCACTTACATGCATGTCTGAAATAATGATCCACGGATGCACGAAATAATTCAAAATTAAATCGCTAAATGTGAACTCTTTGACAGCAGCTGTGTTAGGCATAGGTCCACTCCAGGTCGGCACAAATTTTATATGCCACTATTGGGTAGTAGATATACATCTAATACAGCTGTCATCAGGGAATTCTCGTTCAGATTATTAATTTCGAGTTATTTCGTACACCTGTGTATCGTCGACAGTGTCTGTTCTTTCAGATGTGCGTGGAAGTATTACAAGCCTCGGCGAGCACACGACGATAACAACACTGGTCTCGATTCCTCGTTTGTCTCATTCCCCTTGTTGCGGGAATCCAAGTAATGCTGCGACATTAGGTGATGAATTTGGTGGATTACGACATAAGGATGAGTACAGTGTGACATATGGAAGTTGTGTCGGTCCGGGGTAGCGAGCACGGATAACCGAAGTTGTCAAAATGACCGCAGGCGATGTGTAAGGTGCACGGGTCCATGTCCCGGACCTACACATATTCTCATATGTTACAAGCGGATAGTAGCTTATACTTGGTACAGCTAATGTCACGGAATTCAAATCCAGCAAATTAATTTTGAATTACTTTGATACAATCACCATAAGAGGTTGTGGAAATAAGAATGAGTATCAAGAATTCGACTAAACAATGTCTGGGGGAGGGAAATTGATGCCGAGAGTATGATCGTAATACATATGGTGATATACAATATGGTTGAAATAAAGACTCTTTGAACGACATATCATCGTTGTCGCCAATGTTGTCTCTCTTAGCACTGGACTGTTGTCTCTTGTAGCAATTGACGCTACTACGTCATTTACGTATTATCATTTCGGAACTTCTTCGACGATCATTTGCTTACCTGGCGAAGACAATGGTGGATACTTTCAAAAAGTCAAACTTTTCTTGAGTATTTGTGTGACAAATGCACCGAGAACTTTTATCTTCTTTCTTTCTATCTTCTATCTATACATATGTAAATACACTGAAGCGCCAAAGAAACTGGTATAGGCCGGCGTATTCAAATACAGAGGGATGCAAACAGGCAGAATATACCGCGCTGCGGTCGGCAGCGCCTACATAAAAGTGTCTGGCGCAGTTGTTAGATCGATTACTGCTGCTACAATGGCAGGTTATAAAGATTTAAGTAAGTTTGAACATGGTGCTATAGTCGGCGCACGAGCGATGCGACACAGCATCTCTGAGGTAGCGATGAAAATGGGGATTTTCCCGTACGACAATTTCTCGAGTATACCAAGAGTATCAGGAATCCGGTAAAACATCAAATCTCCGATGTCGCTGCAGCCGGAAAAAGATACAACGACGACTGAAGAAATTCGTTCAACGTGACAGAAGTGCAACCCTTCCACAAATTGCTGCAGATTTCAGTGCTGAGCCATAACAAGTTTCAGCATGCGAGCCATCCAACGGAACATCATCGATATGGGCTTTCAGGGCCGAAGGCCCGCTCGTGTACCCTTGACAACTGCACGAAAAAATGCTTTATGCTTCGCCTGGGCCGGTCAACACCGACATTTAACTGTTGATGACTGCAAACATGTTGCCTGGTCGGACGAGTCTCGTTTCAGATGGTATCGAGTGGGTGGCCGTGTACGGGTATGGAGACAACCTCGTGAATCCATAAACCATGTCAGCAGGGCACTGTTCAAGCCGCTGGAGGTTCAAGCCGGTGGAGGCTTTTTAATTGTTTGGGGTGTGTGCAGTTGGCGTGATATGGGACCCTTGAAACGTCTAGATACAACCCTGACAGGTGACACATACGCAAGCATCCTTTCTTATCACCTGCATCCATTCTTGTCCATTGTGCATTCCGATGGACTAAGGCAATTCTAGCAGGATACTGCGGCACCCCACACTAACAGAAATGGTACAGAGTGGCTCCAGAAGACTCTTCTGAGTTTAAACACTTCCGCTGGCCACCAAACTCCCCAGATATGAACATTATTTAGTATATCTGGGATGTCTTGCAAAGTGCTGTTCAGATGAGATCTCCACTCCGTCACACTCTTATGGACTTATGGACAGCCCTGCAGGATTCATGATGTCATTTCCCTCCAGCACTACTTCTGAAATTAGTCGAGTCCATACTACGTCGTGTTGCGGCACTTCCGCGTGCTCACGGGCACCCTACACGATATTAGGCAGTTTCTTTGTCTCGTCAGGGCAAACATCCATTGCCACAGTTTCTATCTGTATATTCAGGCTAATCTCAGGACCTACTACAGTAATTTTGATATAATTTTCACTAAAAGGTCGAAGGATTAACGAGGAAGTGTTTTGGGGACAAGGACATAGGCACAAGACCACCCTAACGTAGCTACTGGGAGGCTGACATAAGCTACTGCTGACTTCTTAAACGATCTGCGTTGCAGGACGTGTCATATATTAAGCTGAAAAAATGGTTCAAATGGCTCTGAGCACTATGGGACTTAACATCTATGGTCATCAGTCCCCTAGAACTTAGAACTAATTAAACCTAACTAACCTAAGGACATCACACAACACCCAGTCATCACGAGGCAGAGAAAATCCCTGACCCCGCCGGGAATCGAACCCGGGAACCCGGGCGCGGGAAGCGAGAACGCTACCGCACGACCACGAGCTGCGGACATATTAAGCTGATAAGAACGTATTTTTTTGGTATAGATTTATTGTTTAAGGGGTGTGAAGAGATATGCAGGAATATCTCGGCAGGAACTGTTGCTTGTGCCGAGCTGGCACTGGAGTTGGGCGGAATGCAATAGCCTCACCTTGTGCCAAATTGGCGATACAGTCGGGTGGGCCAGGCAGTGCGGTAGCTCGCATACGCTTCATTCCGCTCCACGTCTCTCCAAACTCCAGTTAAGTATGGAAAAGAGAATATTCGTACCTCCTGAGAACTTGCCTGGTGTGCACTGCTTAAACTGTTTAAGTTGTATGAAATTTATGATACCTAACGTTGGCCTCTGAACGTTAATTATGTTTGTGAAGCTTGGGCTGGTTGCTTGTTTCCATTGAAAATTCTGAAGTTATTAGGGAAGGTGGCAACAAAACGACTATTCACGTCAGTGTGTGGAATGCATCAGACTTTCGGCGATAAATCATCCACACAGTTCCCAAGATAGCATCGGCTGACAAGTGCGAGATTTATCGCACAGTCAGCTCAAAAGCTCATGCATCCATGCTGCTGACATAAATAATATACAGAAAACTGGAAACGAAAACTGAGGATCAGCTAGATGACGATCAGTTTGGCTTTAGGAAAGGTAAAGGCATCAGAGAGACACTTCTGACGTTGCTGTTGATAATGGAAGCAAGACTGAAGAAAAATCAAGACACATCCATAGGATCTGTCGACCTGGAAAAAGCGTTTGGCAATATTAAATGGTGCAAGGTTAGAAATTCTGAGTACAATAGGGTTACCCTCTAGGGAAATTCGGGTGATATACAATATGTACACGGACCAAGAGGGAACAACAAGACTGGAAGACTAAGAGCGAAGTGTACGGATTAGAAAGGGTGTAAGATAGCTATGCAGTCCTTCGCCCCTACTGACCCATCGATACATCGAAGAAGCCAAGGCAGAAATGAAAGAAGGGTTCAAGAGTGGTATTAAATTCAGTGTGCAAAAATATCAGTGAGAAGATCAGCTGATGACTTTGCAATTCTCAGTGAAAGTGAAGAAGAATTAAAGGGTGTGTTGAACGGACTCAACAGTGCAATTAGCACAGAATGTGGATTGAGAATAAATGAAAGAAAGAGGAAACCAATGGGAAGTATCGGAAATGAGATCAGCGAGAAACCTAATATCAGAACTAGGGAGCACAAAGTAGACGATATTGACGAATTCTGTTACCTAGGCATCAAAATAACCAATGACGGAAGGAGCAAGGAGGACATTAAAAACGGACTAGCACTGCATTCCTAGCCAAGAGAAGTCTACTAGTATCAAACATAATTTAAGGAAGAAGCTTTTGAGAATGTACGTTTGGAACTCAGCAGTGTTTGGTAGTGAAACATGGACTGTGGGAAAACCGGAGCAGAAGAGAATAGAAGCATCTGAGATGTTGTGATACAGACAAATGTTGAAAATTAGGTGGACCGGTAGGATAAGGAATGAGGAGGTCCTCCGCAGAATCAGGGAAGAAAGGAACATGTGGAAAACACTGACAGGAAGAAGGGATATGATGATAGGAGGACTGTTAAGACATCAGGGAGTAATTTCCGTAGTACTAGAGGGAGCTGCTGACATACCAGTCACAGGAGAGGAATTCGTGGAGGGCCGCATTAAGCCAATCAGAAGACTGGAGAAATAAAAGGAGAGTCAGGCTGACGGAAATGAGACGAGTGAGCAATGAGAGCAGGGGCCAGATGGGACCGGAGTGTTGGGGTGTGTGTGTGTAGGTGTGAATGGGTGTGTGGGTGTGAGTGGGTGTGTGTGTCTGTGTGTGTCTTCACCTGGCGGCGCCGCACCACGACGCGACGCGCCGCTCTGTCCAGCCCTGCCCGCTTGGCGACGGCGACGTCATGTTTTATTCGTGAGCAGCCGGCCCTCTCTTTCCCTAGGAATGACACGGCAAGCCAATACTGGCCAGGAGGGGGTGGGAAGGAGGCAGAGAGTTTGCCGCTAGAAGGTTCAGCGCTTCAGCCCGACGGCTTTTCTCGTGGCTAACGCAGAGAAGTGCGCGTGCCTATCTGGTGGCACACTCTAATATCGCATCAAAAGAACCGACAAACAGTCGTATACACTGAAACGCCAAAGAAACTGGTATAGGCATACGTATTCAAATACAGAGATATGTAAACAGGCAGAATACGGCGCTGCGGTCGACAACGCTATACAGGGTGAAAGGTATTTAAACCGACAAACTCTGGGAGATTGTCGGGGACATCAAAACAATTATTTTTCCCTAACGTCATTTTTTCCTATGAGGATTATTTAAACCGGTGGAGGCCGTATTACGCTCTTCAGTTGTTAGCGGCCGTATTACGATCTTCAGTTGTTACAGGGCGGGTTACGCTCTTCAGTTGTAGGCAACTGCTGTCCACCAGTGTAGTAGTGCATTGTCAATGTTTACTAATGGAGCGATATACCTGGAGTGAGTACGCTGATATGGTTGGTGCGCACTACGTAGCGCACCACAACGGACGAGTTGCACAGCGGGTTTAACAACAACAATATCCTAATCGTCGTATCCCGCATCATACGACCTTTGCTGCTGTGTACCAACGTCTGCGTGAGACCGAGTCATTTAGCAGATTGCCTGGACAGGGACGCCGTCGCACGGTAAGAACGCTGCGATTTGAGGAATCTGTCTTGCAACATGTGGAGCGGGATCCTTCAATCAGCACTAGTACAATTGCACGTAACATGGGGACGAATCAGACAAATGGAAGAACAGTCCTTCGGGAGCAATTGCTATGTCCATTTCACTTACAGCGTGTCCACAACCTGGAACCAGTTGATTATCCACCCAGAGAACAGTTTTCGCAGTGGTGCCTGGAACAGTGTGAAATGCATCCTACATTCCATTCTCTGTGTTGTTTACCGATGAAGCAACGCTCGGGCGTGATGGAGTCTTCAACATGCACAATTCGCATCTTTGGAGTGAGGATAAGCCACATGTCATAGTTGCCAGTGCTCACCAAGTGTGGGTCGGTGTTGTTGGGGACTGTTTAATTGGGCGTATCTGCTACCTAGGCCATTAAATGGCAGTCATTATTACAATTTTCTCTCTAGAGCATTGCCAGAATTGCTGGAAGACGTCCCGCTCCCTACAAAACAACGCATGTGGTTCCAACATGTCGGGGCGCTGGCACATTTCAGTTGTCGTGTGCGTCAATTCCTGGACCGACGGTTCCCAGAAACGTGGATTGGCAGAGGTGGTCCTGTACCATGGCCTGCTCGATCGCCAGAGATGTCCCCTCTGGACTCTTTTGTGTGCGGAGAGATGCGCAACCTTGTTTGCGCAACTCCTGTTGCATCAGAAGAGGATCTGGTTGCCCTGATACTAGCAGCAGCAGGAACAATTCAGGATACTTCTGGTGTTTTTGCCCGTGTCAGACAGAACATGGTCCGACGGTGTAATTTTTGTTTACGTGCCAATGGAGGAATTTTTAAAAATCTGCTGTAATTGAAATTGGGCTGTGTTAATTTGTTGTCTCTTGGTCATAAAAAATGGAAAAGTGTTTGTTGTTTTAATTAAATTGCCGCCAGAGAAATCTTCCTCTACCGGTTTAAACACTCCTCATAGGAAAAAATGACATTAGGGAAAATATTTGTTTTGATGTCCCCTACAACCTCCCAGAGTTTGTCGCTTTAAATACTTTTCACCCTGTATAAGACAAAAAGTGTCTGGCGCAGCTCTTAGATCGGTTACTGTTGCTAAAATGACAGGCTGTCAAGATTTAATGGAGTTTCAACGTGATGTTATAGTCAGCGCACGAACGATGGGACACAGCATCTCAGAGGTAGCGACGAAGTGGGGTTTTCCTGTACGACCATTTCACGAGTGAATCGTGAATATCAGGAATCCGATAAAACATCAAATCTCCGACATCGCTGCGGCCGGGAAAAGATCCTGCAAGAACGGGACCAACGATGACTGAAGAGAATCGTTCAACGTGACAGAAGCATAACATTTCAGCAGATTGCTGCAGATTTCAATATTGGGCCATTAACGAGTGTCAGCGTGAGAAACATTCAACGAAACATCATCGATATTGGCTTTCGCAGCCGAAGGCCCACTCGTGTACCACTGATGACTGCACAAAGCTTTACGCCTCGCCTGGGCCCATCAACACCAACATTCCACTGTTGATGACTGGAAACACGTTGCCTGGTCAGACGAGTCTCATTTAAAATTGTATCAAATGGTTCAAATGGCTCTAAGCACCATGGGACTTAACATCTGAGGTCATCAGGTTCGAATCCTGCCTCGGGCATGGATGTGTGTGATGTCCTTAGGTTAGTTAGGTTTAATTAGTTCTAAGTTCTAGGCGACTGATGACCTCAGTAGTTAAGTCACATAGTGCTCAGAGTCATTTGAACCATTTGAACCACTACTTTAGACATTAGTCGAGTCGCTGCCACGTCGTGTTGCGGCACTTCTATGTGCTCGTGGGTGCCCTACACGATATTTGGCAGATTTATCGGTTTCTTTGGCTGTTCAGTGTATTTCACATTTGCTATACATGCATACAAACAGCACAATTTCTATTACCTGCAATTTATTGCTGACATTCAACTTAATTGTAATAGATGTAGACCTAAAGCGAGCAATCCACAATCTGGAGTCTGCAGCACAAAATGTGATCTAGTAAACCGAACATCTATATAATTGGGAGAATGTGCATGATGGATGAGGAACAATACCACAGCGGAAAAGGAGCTTAGGGTTCATCTGGCTCAGAATAACTCGCCTTTACGAAATTATTTACCTTCTGTTGAAAAATGATAACTGTATTGCTTTATATACTATTTTAAGCAAAAAAATTTGGTGATTGTCAGGTAATTAGAGCAGGAAGCGATACACTAAAGCTAGTATCCGTCTTTGCTATTTGGGTAGTAAAATAACTGACGATGACAGAAGTAGAGATGATGCAAAGCACTGATTGGCAATAACAACAAACCATTACCTGAGAATGAGAAATAAGTTGACACCTCTAGAAGGAATTTTTCACTCTGCAGTGGAGTGTGAACCGATATGAATCTTCCCGTCTGATTAAAACGGTGCGCCTGACTTTGATCCGAACCCAGGAGTTCTACCTTTCGTGAGAAATTCTTTAACAGTTGAGCTACTAAGGCGGAAGTAAAGCTGAGAGGACAGGCCGTGAGTTGTGCTTAGGTAGGTCAGTAGGTACAGCACATGCCCGCAAAAGTCAGAGGACCCGGGTGCGAGTGCTGGTCCGGGAAACAGTTTCATTCTGCCAAGAAGTTTTATGTTTGCATCCGATGCAATGTAAGTATTAGGAGATCTTTTCTCAAATTGCCTGGAGTGTGACCTAACACGGAAGTAAAATTTTGACGATTATCAGTACAGATAAGAAGAGATTAAAGGTTCCTGCACTGTGAGACTGACTCACTAACTGCATACAATCAGATTTTTGTATTGCTTATTTGATTACTACTTACTTTAATATAAGTTCCTCCTATATTTAGCAAGCATGAACAGAGAGAGCTGTTCGGTTTTCTTAAACAGTTTTTCATTTCTTGTGGCTTTCGTTTTCGTCAAAAAGTCACGTTAGATGTGGTTCAGTAAGACAAGTAACTGTCGAACTGAGTAGAATCTGTGACCACTGAGTCAGTGGTGTATGTTGGCTACTCAGGTAGTGAACTTTGCGAAAACGAGGAACAAAGATCCGCTCACTCACGCACTTGTGTGGAACACGGTACCTGAAACTGGCCTCGTAGCCGCTGCTGCAGTACCCGGCTGATATATTGCTATACCACTCTGAGCCCGAACGCGCGAGAGAGAATTAACGTTGTATTGCTTTTCTCGTTACACATCTCCGCGCAGATTAATTCTTTGAGTCTCATTTCGTAAGCTGATTCATGAAGTTAATAATTCATTCCCTGAGTGACGTTTCCTCCAAGCCCATGTGGTCCTCAGCCAACTTGCAAGGTGTTACATTACCTTGCTCATTCGTTATACAGGGTGATTTTTTCCACAATGTACAAACTCTAGGGCATTGATCGATGAGAGAATACGAAAAAGATCTAATGAACTTATGTCTGGAAATGCATGGTTTCAATGCTAGAGACCATTTATTAATCATACTTTGTTACAGAGACTGTGGTCTAATACGCACTGTACCTTGCAGCCACAGTTACAGTGAAAGGGTCCTGTAGCCACCTTTCATTAGTCCGGTAGCCCATTTTCATTACCATTTCTCTTTCTTTTCCTTGTTTCTCTTTTCTCTTTACTCTCATAGTGGCGTGATTGAATGAATGTGGTTGTGTGTCACGTTGCTAGACGGTGGCGTAGTCTGCTGCAGAAAGTCTGCGATAGTCGTACAGATTCAGCAGGAGTTGTACAGAATAACCAACTCTCGTAGTGGTCAGGTCGGCAAAGAGGTTTTCGCTACTTGTGAGAAATCCACCTGCGTTAGGTTGGTGGCGGTAATGGCATCTTTGGGTTTTCCGGGCCACGCGGAGCGTGGAAGAGGCTGGAGAAGCGGGAGGCAGTCTACCGCCGGTACGGGAAGCGTCCACAGCTGTGCTCCAGTCGAAGAAGGGTGAGTTAGACTGACCGCGTGGCGCGCTGTTACTTGGCGAGGGGAGAGCTGTTAGCTTTTGGTCTCGCTTTTCAAATCTGGAAGATTGCTTTGCCTTGTCGCAGCAAGGAATGCAAAACTTTGGCAGATTTTTCTTTTAGCAAATTTCTGTAGCAGACTTGGATCCGCCGGAAGAGCACCACACAAAGTTGTCGATAAGAAGTGAGCACTCGCTTCTGTATGAATGTCCGTTTGCCTTCAGCTGTGCCTGCATAACTTTTCACCTTTCTAAATACACTCCTGGAAATTGAAATAAGAACACCGTGAATTCATTGTCCCAGGAAGGGGAAACTTTATTGACACATTCCTGGGGTCAGATACATCACATGATCACACTGACAGAACCACAGGCACATAGACACAGGCAACAGAGCATGCACAATGTCGGCACTAGTACAGTGTATATCAACCTTTCGCAGCAATGCAGGCTGCTATTCTCCCATGGAGACGATCATAGAGATGCTGGATGTAGTCCTGTGGAACGGCTTGCCATGCCATTTCCACCTGGCGCCTCAGTTGGACCAGCGTTCGTGCTGGACGTGCAGACCGCGTGAGACGACGCTTCATCCAGTCCCAAACATGCTCAATGGGGGACAAATCCGGAGATCTTGCTGGCCAGGGTAGTTGACTTACACCTTCTAGAGCACGTTGGGTGGCACGGGATACGTGCGGACGTGCATTGTCCTGTTGGAACAGCAAGTTCCCTTGCCGGTCTAGGAATGGTAGAACGATGGTTTCGATGACGGTTTGGATGTACCGTGCACTATTCAGTGTCCCCTCGACGATCACCAGTGGTGTACGGCCAGTGTAGGAGATCGCTCCCCACACCATGATGCCGGGTGTTGGCCCTGTGTGCCTCGGTCGTATGCAGTCCTGATTGTGGCGCTCACCTGCACGGTGCCAAACACGCATACGACCATCATTGGCATCAAGGCAGAAGCGACTCTCATCGCTGAAGACGACACGTCTCCATTCGTCCCTCCATTCGCGCCTGTCGCGACACCACTGGAGGCGGGCTGCACAATATTGGGGCGTGAGCGGAAGACGGCCTAACGGTGTGCGGGACCGTAGCCCAACTTCATGGAGACGGTTGCGAATGGTCCTCGCCGATACCCCAGGAGCAACAGTGTCCCTAATTTGCTGGGAAGTGGCGGTGCGGTCCCCTACGGCACTGCGTAGGATCCTACGGTCTTGGCGTGCATCCGTGCGTCGCTGCGGTCCGGTCCCAGGTTGACGGGCACGTGCACCTTCCGCCGACCACTGGCGACATCATCGATGTACTGTGGAGACCTCACGCTCCACGTGTTGAGCAATTCGGCGGTACGTCCACCCGGCCTCCCACATGCCCACTATACGCCCTCGCTCAAAGTCCGTCAGCTGCACATACGGTTCACGTCCACGCTGTCGCGGCATGCTACCAGTGTTAAAGACTGCGATGGAGCTCCGTATGCCACGGCAAACTGGCTGACACTGACGGCGGCAGTGCACAAATGCTGCGCAGCTAGCGCCATTCGACGGCCAACACCGCGGTTCCTGGTGTGTCCGCTGTGCCGTGCGTGTGATCATTGCTTGTACAGCCCTCTCGCAGTGTCCGGAGCAAGTATGGTGGGTCTGACACACCGGTGTCAATGTGTTCTTTTTTCCATTTCCAGGAGTGTATTTAGAGCTTTGCCTTCCCGTAAATTTTCCTTGCTTTATGTGTCTTTCGTCCGTGGGGAGCCAACCACGTGGTAGAACATTATAGTTGTTGGGCTACCGGCATCACTAACTGTCCGATCGCATGTTTGTTTTAGATAATGTTAACATGATTGTGTGATGTGATATTGTTGGAATATGGCACTATAACTAGAAATTGTGTCTCCACAAACCACGTGTTATCAGGAATCGTGTACATGCCTCACATCCTTATCTTAGGAATAAATGATTTTATCAACAATTTTCTCTTGTGTTCCGAGATTACGTTTTTGCACCTAAGTCACTCACCTCATCGCTTTCCCGTTAGCACATCCTATGCATTTCCTTATGCACAGGTCCAGTGATTAGTCTCCCCTTGTATTTTATAATAAATGCTTTAGATTAAGTCTTACTTTCAGGTGTATTGCTGGGAGCTGATCTTCTGCACAGTGTTCTTGCATGTGCTATTTTATTTTAAATGTTTGATTGTCGTGAACAGTGCACGGGGAACACTATTAATTACATCGTATCCCCTATGAGCGACATCACAACGTATGCATTTTTGTGAGTTTTTGGTCTGTGACCAAATTAATTTATTTTCCGACTCGACCAAATCTTTGATTAGTTGTATGGTTAGAGTCGGTGGCGACCCTACTCTTCTCACGTTAATTTCATAAGCAATAAGTATTTCCATTCCCAGTAATAACGTAATAACCCGTAGTAACAGGTTAGTTACAACAGTATGCATGATTTCCTCCTACAGGATGGTACGGTTCCTCATACGTCTCCTGCCATAGTAATTGGTAACGCTGTGTCCGATTCACTTCTCTTGCTGACTCAGCTTGTAGTGGATGTGACACAGTGTTGTACACAGCCGGCCGGTGTGGCAGAGCGGTTCTAGGCGCTACAGTCTGGAACCGCGCGACCGCTACGGTCACAGAAAAATGGTTCAAATGGCTATCAGCACTATGGGACTTAACTTCTGAGGTCATCAGTCCTCTAGAACTTAGTACTAATTAAACCTAACTAACCTAAGGACATCCCACACACCCATGCCCGAGGCAGGATTCGAACCTGCGACGGTAGCGGTCGCGCGGTTCCAGACTGTAGCGCTTAAAACCGCTCGGTCACTCCGGCCGGCTACGGTCGCAGGTTCGAATCCTGCCTCGGGCATGGATGTGTGTGATGTCCTTAGGTTGGTTAGGTTTAAGTAGTTCTAAGTTCTAGGGGACTGATGACCTCAGAAGTTAAGTCCCATAGTGCTCAGACCAATTTGAACTTTTTTTTGTGTGTGTTTGTACACAATGGTTCCATATTCGAATCTAGAGCTTGCCGACATGATGTTTACTTACGGAACAGCAAATGGCAACGAGCGGCGGTCAGTAAGGTTATATCAGGAGATCTATCCCCGCCAACAACAACCACAACATTCAGTATACTTATATGGATATGGTGTCTGTTCTTTCGGACATTTCCGAAAGAACAGACACCATATCCATATAAGTATATAGTTCTGGCAACACTGGCCACGACTGTCTTCTTCTGTGCGGATGCACACCTATTCCCAGAAATCTTGCGGGACTTGGAAGAATGTCTTCCACGAGTAATGGGTGTGTTGGGGTGGGACACTACGAATGTAGTGTGTGGACGTACAAGGTGAGAATGTTGGTCTCGCGGGAGGCGTGCGCGCGATAGTCCCTGCAGTAGCGCCATCTTCTGTGCCCTCTGTGGCTCAGATGGATAGAGCGTCTGCCATCGAAGCAGGAGATTCCGGGTTCGAGTCTCGGTCGGGGCACACATTTTCACCTGTCCTCGTTGATATATATCAACGCCCTTTAGCAGCTGACTGTATTAATGTAATTCTAACAACATTCAGTGTTTGCAACAGTGTTTCGCCGTTTGTCTGAGACAGGCTCTTTTCAGGAAGCAGGAAATCATGAAGGAAGTACCCGCAATGGTTGGACACCAAACTTGGAGGAAAATGTGATTAACACTGTGAGATAGGATAGTACCAGGCAGTCTCCTGCCAGTACAGGGTAAGTCAGACGACTGTCTGGAACATTCTCCATGACCATTGTTACTGTCCTCACCACTTACAGTGTTTGCAGGGCTTAGTAGCAACAGCCTCTCCACAGCGGGAGCAGTTCTGTCACTGGTTTCTTCACCAGGAAATCACGATTCCGGGATCTGTGTCATCCATCCTATTCACAAATGAGGCCACCTTTACACGGAGTGGTATCTTTGACTTTTATAACATTCATCTGCGGCATAGTACGCAAAACCCCCTTGGTATGGTGACAGAGAACCATCAGCATCGGTGAAGCTGAAATGTATGGGCTGGCGGTCCTATTATTGGACCAGTCTTCCTTCCAGCCGGAACTACCGGCGTTTCTTCCGGGTGTCTTTGTCTCCCATGCTGGGAGAAGTGTCATTGATGATTCGAAGGGTTATGTGGCTGCTACATAATGGTTCTCCAACCCACTTCGCCTTTAACGTTCGGTCGCATCTCAGTCGTGTTTTTCCTGACCGATGAGTGGGTCCAGCTGCATGGCCCGCTCGTTCACCGGATCTCAACCCCAGCCATCTCAAAGCTATCGTGCAAGCAGAGCACATTCCAGATGTAGAGACACTGGAGCAGCGTATTCATGCTGCCTTTGGCACTGTTTGGATGGAGCCTGACCGATGTGAACGTTTGAAACAGAACATACAGCGCGTACACGCATGCGCTGACGCACATGGAAACCAATTTCATCATACACAGTGACTGTGGCTGCCAGGTACATCGCGTATTAGACCGCAGTCTCTATAACAATGTATGACTGAATAAATGATCACTAGGATGGAAAACATGCTTTTTCGGACATAAGTTCATTAGACTTCATATCCTCTCATCGCTCAATCCCTAGAGTTTGAACAGGAGGAAAAAATCACTCTATACGGAGAGATTCTTACTAATGTTTAAAAAAAACAGAAGCGACGTAGATGACACGGAGACAAGTAATTTGAGATACATGCGGCCTCCAATTTGAGTAAATTCTCCGAAAGTGTATGACAAATGTTGAACATGTCATCAGATGATGTACCTCGACGCACGGTGCATCGATTGTGCTTTTCGATTCTACCCTCGCCGATAGGGGGCAGTGCTACGCATCGCTTCGGTAGGCTAATCTGTTTTCGATCACCTTTTTGTAAATATGATTTGTTGTAAAAGTGATATTGTCCTCACTGTAACCAAGCCAAAGCTATCCTAATTTTGTGTTTCTTTCCTTTTATCCGTTGTTCATAGGTGTGATTTAGTAAAGAACGCGTATATGTTCTAGTACCAGAGATGCAATTTGCAAGCTTATACCTCTTTACTTATGACGAAATATGATAGTTTGTTGTTGTACTGAACTTTGCAATCAAGCAGCGGAGACCGCAAGACCGGTAAATAAAATAATAAATCTTACCTCAATGTAAACACATAATTGTCTAACGCAATGCAAAAAAAAAAAGAAAAAAATACTGCCTGCCTGACGCACGACTCGAACCCTGAGCCCCACGCATTTGAGTAGCGCACGTAGGTCCGGAGACAACGAAGTGCATACCTGACTTCAGCCGGGATGATCAGGTGCGACTGGCCGATAGGCTCCACCACTGCACTTGCGGG
Organism: Schistocerca piceifrons; assembly: GCF_021461385.2. NCBI lineage: Eukaryota > Metazoa > Arthropoda > Insecta > Orthoptera > Acrididae > Schistocerca > Schistocerca piceifrons. Next base: position 433,446,912 of record NC_060143.1, on the reverse strand, counting down.
CAAGGTGACGACACATGTTCATTCGTCATCAACTTTAGGGGTATTTCCCTACATTTGCGGCGCCACGGCTCAAATGGTTCAAATGGCTCTGAGCACTGTGGGACTTAACATGTGGCGCCACGTGTCACATTGAATTACTTGTCTCAGCGTCATCTACGTCGCTGTAGGGATTTTTATACGTTAATAAACATCACCCTGTACAAATGTATTACCTCTTAAAGTGTTATTATAATTTGTTTCTGTACGTGTGGTATTCGCCAATTAGTGTGCCAAGACATTGGTTGCTTACCATGTTTCTTTGTGTCAATTCACCTGCTGTTACTGTGACCACTTCTCGTCCTTGTGTTTCGTAAATGTATTGGAATTGCTTAAACTGAAATTGGGGGTAATGTCGTAACTCTAAGGAGAGTACTTTCTTGTAAATTCGAGACTTAAGCGCATCACATGGCGCCAAGTGACCACCAAGTCTTTCGTCTTACTAGCTAGCGGTTATTGAGGCCAGAGTCTATGCGGCTCCTGCAAAACAGGGATGGTGTCTCATATTCTTCTTCCTCTTCTTCTTCCTGGCCTTATCCAGTGCTTGTGCGGGTTCGACATGTCAATCTAGATTTTGCTTTGTTAATGCTACAGGGTGGACGGATGCTCTATTTGACGCCACCATTCCCTCTGGGACGAAATTTGTGCACCGCAGCTATCTGCGTCCATTTATTATTTCAAAAGTAATCGCCATAACCGTTAATACATTTATCCCACTGTGAGACAGTAGGGTCATTGCCTTAATCGAAAATGATTGCCGTTGCCTATGGATGATGATGATGATGATGATGATTGGTTTGTGGGGCGCTTAACTGCGCGGTCATCAGCGCCCGTAGAAATTCCCAATCTGTACACAGTCCAATCTAGCCACTTCCACGAGTGGTGATGGAATGATGAGGGCAACACAAACACCCATTCCCCGGGCAGAGAAAACCCCCACCCGGCCGGGAATCGAACCCAGGGCCCTGTGATCCGGTTGTAGCAACGCTAACCACTAGATGACGAGCTGCGGACTATAGCCTATGGAAGCATTACTGTACCCAGACGTGCATCTCTGCGTCCTATGCAAATCGACAGTCTGAGGCCCCGAAAATATGAAAATCGCCTGGTCAGAGATCGGAACTTAACGGAGGATGTGTAGGGGCTTCCTAGCGAAACTTCTGCAGTGTACTCGAAACAACCTTGGCAACATGTGGTTGGGGATTTTGTTGGTAGACTGTTTCGACTAAACTGCAGAAATAGCCGGTAAGGCCTTACACACCCTGCACACAGTTCCGATTGGTTCCCACGCGATTTTCATATTTTTGATGCACTGAACGAAGACATTCGTGGCCGTCGATTTGCTTTCGTCGAAGAGGTGCAAGGCCTGGATACAATCATGGTTCCGTACGTGGCTGCAAATATTTTTCTATAAGACAACGACAGTCTTATCTAACAGTGGAATAAATGTACATATCAACGGTTATGGCGATTCACTTTGAAGTAATAGAAAGTTTACCATTTCGACATGCAGGTAACGACATGGAGGTACATAATAGGCGAGAATATGGCGTACACTAGGCATAAACTAATGGAGCTGTCATTTGCACTCACGAGATCCATGTGGAAAGGCCACACGGCAGCAATCAACAGACTTTGAACGCATAACGGTAGTTGGAGCTGGACGCATGAAGGAGGGGGCGGGAGGGACATTCACTTAACGACCGAGAGCAGCGGCGTTTGCGTAGAATCGTCAGTGCTAACATACAAGCTACTCTGAGTAAAATAGTCGCAGAAATAAATGCGTGACTTAAGATGAACGTAACCGTTAGGGGAGTCCGGCGAAATTTGGCGTTAATTGGCTATTTTAGCAGAAGACCGACGCGAGTGCCTTTGTTGACAGAACGACATCGCCTGGAGCCTGTGCTGTTGACCATGACGGTTGGACGACTGGAAAACTATTGCCTGGTCAGATAAGTCTCGATATCAGTTGGAAAGAACCATTAATGGTCATGTTCCCAGACAACTGTGTTATGTCACTGGGCGATTGGTTTGAAGAACATTTTGGACAATTCATTTGAATGATTTAGCCACCCATATCGCCCGATATGTAATCCACTGAATGATTATCGGACATAATCGACAGGACAATTCGTGCACAACATCTTGCACCTACAATACTTCCGCAGTTATGGAAGGCTGCAGAGCCAGCACTACTCAGTATTTCTGACTTCCAATAACTTGTTGAGCCCAAGCAGAGTTGCTCCACTACGCCGGGCAAAACCAGGTCCGACCCCTTGTTTGGAGGTATCCCATGACAGTTGTTACTTCAGTGTACTGTCCTTCAATCAGCGAAAGTCTGACAGTGTGCAGCCTGTTCCTGAAAGAAGTCTTCACCAGGAAGGTCGTAACGTCATTTCGGAAGATTCTGCAAGAATGACATGTTACCTGTCTTCGAAAATTTGTAAGTACCGGGTGATCAAAAACTCAGTATAAATTTGAAAACTTAATAAACCACGGAATAATGTAGATAGAAAGGTAAAAAATTGACACACATGCTTGGAATGACATGGGGTTTTATTAGAACAAAAAATAAATAAAGTTCACAAAATGTCCGACAGATGGCGCTGGACAGTAAAACGTCAGTGACTGCACATGACAATCGTGTATAAAAGGAGCTGTAATGTGAGAGAGAATCAGATGCGCTAGCAGTCGCAGCATGTTGACGTTACCTGAAAAAGTGCTTTTAGTGAAGCTGTATTATCAGAATGGGGAATGTGCTAGTTCAGCGTTACGATCCTATCGCCATAGGAAGGGAATTCGAACGGATAAGGTCCGTTGACAAATGCAGCTGCGGAGAGAATGATTTCGAAGTTCGAAGCCACGGGTTGTTTACACGATAGACGCCGTAGTGGCCGACCGAGCACAAGGCGTAATGCTGCTGAGACAGTTCAGGAAGAAATGGAGACTGTAGCGGGTTCGTCTATGCACGGGGAAGTCAGCGCTCGTGCCTTCGCACGTCGCACCGGCATTCCATACACGACTGTTTGGTTCGCACTTAGGCGTACCCTTCGATGCTATCCGTCCAAAATCCATCGGCATCATGAACTGTTACCTGGCGATTTAGTGAAGCGGAGGGCATTTGCGGTGTGGGGGTTTCAAAAGATGGCGGAAGGCTCAAATGGCTCTCAGCACTATGGGACTTAACATCTGAGATCATCAGTCCCCTATAACTTAAAACTACTTAAAACTAACCAACCTAAGGACATCACACACATCCACGCCCGAGGCAGGATTCGAACCTGCGACCGTTGTGGTCACGCGGTTCCAAACTGAAGCGCCTAGAACCGCTCGACCACACTGGCCGGCAAGATGGCGAAAGATGACGATTGGTTGAGCAACGTGTTGTGGACCGACGAAGCTCATTTCATACTCCAAGGGTCTGTCAGCGCCCACAACTGTAGAATTTGGGCCACCGAAAATACTAGAACTGTCGTGGAAACTCCATTGCCCGACGAGAAAGTCAAGGTATGGGTTGCATTTACTACATCTACCGTTATCGGACCTTTTTTCTTCGAGGAAATGCGTGATTCTGGTTTTGTAATTGCTACCGTGACAGGTGAGAGGTACGCCGATATGTTACAGAATCGCAGGATGGCGCTCCATTCCATAATGCTAGACGCGTGAAAGATCTCTTGCGCGCGTCGTTTGGTGATGATCGTGTGCTCAGCCGCCACATTCGTCATGCTTGGACTCTCAGGTCCCCAGACCTCAGTCTGTGCGATTATTGGCTTTGGGGTTACCTGAAGTCGCAAGTGTATCGTGATCGACCGACATCTCTACGGATGCCGAAAGACAACATCCGATGCGAATGCCTCACCATAGCTCCGGACATGCTGTACAGTGCTGTTCACAACATTATTCCTCGACTAAAGCTATTGTTGAGGAATGATGGTGGACATATTGAGCATTTCCTGTAATGAACATCATCTTTGCTTTGTCTTACTTTATTGTGCTAATTATTGCTATTCTGATCAGATGAAGCGCCATCTGTCGGACATTTTTTGAACTTTTGTATTTTTTTGGTTCTAATAAAACCCCATGTCATTCCAAGCATGTGTCAATTTGTACCTCTCTATCTACATTATTCCGTTTTCAAATTTATACTGACTTTTTGATCATCCGGTATAATGACAATGGTCGCGAAAGCCTTAGTACTCATTTTCAGGTTTTCTAGCCGTTTTGTGCTACAGGCAGCGGATAGTCTGACTTCTTGCGAATGTTTACTGTTGTGTCACCGCCAGACACCACACTTGCTAGGTGATAGCCTTTAAATCGGCCGCGGTCCGTTAGTATACGTCGGACCCGCGTGTCGCCACTATCAATGATTGCAGACCGAGCGCCGCCACACGGCAGGTCTAGAGAGACTTCCTAGCACTCGCCCCAGTTGTACAACCGACTTTGCTAGCGATGGTTCACTGACAAAATACGCTCTCATTTGCCGAGACGATAGTTTAGCATAGCCTTCAGCTGCGTCATTTGCTACGACCTAGCAAGGCGCCATATTCAGTTACTATTGACACTGTGAATCATGTACCGTCAAAAGCGACGTTCATCATTAATGGATTAAAGTTAAGTACTCCACCAGCTACGTCCGTTTTTTCTAAATTCTAATTTCCTTGTCCTGTTCCAGACCTCATACCAGCCTGCGTGAGCTAAAACGCGTGCATTTCGGCCTCCTCTAGTAACACGGTGTTGGCTCTCTTGCCAACCACAACAGTTAGAATACTGTGACTCGGAAGGGCAAACACAGTCCGGATATCATCCGCCACTAGACTGAGAAAGCTCCAGTATGTTGTGCTGTGACAAATGCCCACAGGGCAGCGGCGTGGTCTTGTGGCACAGCACACTGTGACTCCGCAGCTGAAAGACACGTCAGGGGCGCGAGATGGCCTCTGGAGCAGGGCCAGAGGAGAGCCAGGGCCAGACACGGGAGTCGCTGCCGCCGCGGCGCGGCAGGCTCGGCTCGCCGGCAGGGCAGGCATTGATCGACGCCAGCGGCGGCTGTGGCGGCGGCGAAGGCTACAGCGGCGCGGCTGCAGACGGCGCGACGCCGCAGCTGGCAGGCCGCCTGCTCCCGGCCGTCCCTGCCTACCGCACGTCGAGGCACAGTCCTCCCAGCGCCAACATTGGCTGCCGATCAACTGCGCCAGACTCTTCAATCAACCAGTTACCGACGTTACATGTCCATGTTCCACGTCAGTGCCACTTCAGTTACGTACACTGATGGAAAAGAAATCGCAACACCAAACATTTACACTACTGGCCATTAAAATTGCTACACCAAGAATAAATGCAGATGATAAACGGATATTCATTGTACAAATATATTATACCAGAACTGACATATGAGTACATTTTCACGCAACTTGGGTGCATAGATCCTGAGAAATCAGTACCCAGAACAAGCAACGCTGGCCTTAATAACGGCCGTGATATGCCTGGGCGTTGAGTCAAACAGAGCTTGGATGGCCTGTACAGGTACATATGCAGCTTAAACACGATACCACAGTTTATCAAGAGTAGTGACTGGCGTATTGTGACGAGCCAGTTGCTCGGCTATCATCGACCAGACGTTTTCAATTGGTGTGAGATCTGGAGAATGTGTTGGCCAGGGTAGAAAGTCGAACATTTTCTGTATCCAGAAAGGGCCGTACAGGACCTGCAACATGCGGTCGTGCATTATCCTGCTTAAATGTAGGTTTTCGCTGGGATCGGACAAGGGTCGTAACACATCTGAAATGTACCGTCCACTGTTCAAAGTGCCGTCAGTGCGAAGAAGAGGTAACCGAGACGTGTAGCCAATGACACCCCATACCATCATGCCGGGTGATACGCCAGTATGGCGATGACGAATACACGCTTCCATTGTGCGTTCACCGCGATGTCGCCAAACACGAATGCGACCATCATGATGCTGTAAACAGAACACGGATTCATCCGAAAAACTGACATTTTTGCCATTCGTGCACCCAGGTTCGTCGTTGATTACACCATCGCAGACGCTCGTGTCTGTGATGCAGCGTCAAGAGTAACCGCAGCCGTGGTCTCCGAGCTGATAGTCCATGCTGCTGCAAACGTCGTCTAACTTCGTGCAGATGGTGGTTGTCTAGCAAACGTCCCCATCTGATGACTCAGGGATCGAGACGTGGCTGCACAATCCGTTACAACCATGCGGATATGATGCCTATCATCTCGACTGCTAGTGATACGAGGCCGCTGGGATCCAGCACGGCGTTCCGTATTACCCTCCTGGACCCACCGATTCCATATTCTGCTAACAGTCATTGGATCTCGACCAACGCGAGCAACAATGTCGCGATACGATAAACCGCAATCGCGATGGGCTACATCCGACCTTTATCGAAGTTGTATACGTGATGGTATGCATTTCTCTTGCTTACACGAGGCATCACAACAATGTTACACCAGGCAACGCCGGTCAACTGCTGTTTGTGTATGAGAAATCGGTTGGAAACTTTCCTCATATCAGCACGTTGTAGGTGTCGCCACCGGCGGCAACCTTGTGTGAATGCTCTGAAAAGCTAATCATTTGCATATCACAGCATCTTCTTCCTGTCGGTTAAATTTCGCGTCTGTAACACTTCACCTTCGTGGTGCAGCAATTTTAATGGCCAGTAGTATATTAATGTAGACTAATGAAATTTCGGATGCACGTGTCTCTAGGTAACGCATTTACGTGATTACCATTGCAAGTTCACAGGTTAATGTACGCGCGAGATAAGCCACTGCAAATGTGAAATGCTGATACATTAATAACCGTTGTAATCATCAGAATGTTGAATGGAAGAGTGCGCTACAGGGCGCCAGGCTCGGAGCTGTTCTTGAAGTAACCAGTTTCTAACAATTTGTTGTGTCACTGTGGTCCCAACTGCTGCAGATGGCGTACGCTGCACCAGAGACGTACGCCGAGCTCGATGGTCTTCCCTCTCGTTAGTGCCACGAGGCCGTCTGGAGCCAATATCTTCTTGCGACCGTAGCACCATAAATCCACATGACCGCCACTGCCAGCAGTCACGTACGCATTACAGTCTTGCCAAGTCTTTCTGCAGTATCGCAGAAGAACCAGCTTCTCGTAGCCACGTTACACGATCTCGTACCGAGCGAGGTGGCGCAGTGGTTAGCACACTGGACTCGCATTCGGGAGGACGACGGTTCAATCCCGCATCCGACCATCCTGATTTAGGTTTTCCGTGATTTCCCTAAATCGCTCCAGGCAAATGCTGGGATGGTTCCTTTGAAAGGGCACGGCCGACTTCCTTCCCCATCCTTCCCTAATCCGATGAGACCGATGACCTCGCTGTTTGGTCTCTTCCCCCAAACAACCCCCCCCCCCCCCCCCGCGATCTCGTGCAAACTCGGCGAGGGTCCGTAAACGCGTCGTTGACTAACATCAACTCGCCACGTCCAATATCAAAGGTAACAAACGCTCATGAACGCTGCAGCTTGTATTTAAAGCCAACCTGATTCGCAAACTCATGTTGGTACTTCTAGCACCACCCTTATGCGACTGGCTCGAAATCTGGATATACATCACCTTTCAGATGTAGAAAAACGCCCGCCAACTTTCGTTTATGTGGCACAACTCCTTCTTCCTGTCGCTATTTTCTTTCCGTCAGTGTATAATTCTCCGAACATTTTAATTTGTACTTGTTGAACAGTGATATCTCATAAATTTACGAGTTAGGTGTAAAACGAAAATAGTTGTTGAGATATGTACTTCATGTAGGGCGCCCTCTATGTATAGTCCCATGTACCCGCAACATTTTGACCAACTGGTCTCTTGCGCAAAGAAATGACGACGGTGGCAGAGAAAAGACGGTGCCGAACATAATTTTTGGTGTGGCGTCAGAAGAACGAAGTCCCATGTCAAAGTTCTTCCTCTAAATAGAACCACAAGTAAGGACAGTCGCTGCCTGATGCAGCAACGAATGAGAGACTTCGGCGTAGACAGGCCATCGAGTGAATCCACACACCGCCCCTGCCGGGAGGACGTTGGGCAACTGGAGATGCATGGACGATTGGACAAGTCACTCTCATTAGCGTAATATACAAAGATTAATGCGCGAATGCAGACTACAAATTAGAGTTACATATAGCATTATACACTGAAGAGCCAGAGAAACTGATACACCGGCATAATACCATGTAGCGTTCCCGCGAGCACGCAGAACTGCCGCAAGGCGAAGTGGCATGAACTCGACTAATGTCTGAAGTGGCCCGCCCGGTTAGCCGTGCGATCTAACGTACTGCTTTCAGGGCGGGAAGGCGTGCCGGTCCCCGGCGGATTAGTGTCGAGGTCCGGTGTGACGGCCAGCCTGTGGATGGTTTTTAAGGCGGTTTTCATCTCCCTCGGCGAATGCGGGCTGGTTCACCTTATTGCTCCTCAGATACACTATGTCGGTGATTGCTGAGCAAACACTGTCTCCATGTACGCGTACACCATACTTACTCTGCCACGCAAATATTTGTGGTTACACTCGTCTGGTGTGAGACGTTCCCGGGGGAGTCCACTGGGGGCCGAACCGCACAATAACCCTGGGTTCGGTGTGGGGCGGCGGTGGGTTGAGTGGACTGCTGTAGCCTGTTGTGGGTTTGTGAGCCACTGACAGCTACAGCGGGGACGAAGCCTCTCCGGCGTTCCTAGGTGCCAAGTTCAATACAATACAATACAATACAATGTCTCAAGTAGTGGTGGAGGGAATTGGCACCATGAATCCTGCAGGGCTGTCCACAAATCCATAGAAGTACGAGGGGGTGGAGATCTCTTCTGAACAGCACGTTGTAAAGCATTCCAGATATGTAACTGCGTAGGCTTCCGCGGCCAGAGCCAGTCGACATAAAAGTTTTCTGGGTATGGTACGGCGTTATAATGTAAAAACTACTGCAGATGGAGAAAAACCAACGTTTCGGCCACGATTGCAGCGGCCTTCTTCTGGGCCCAGAAGAAGGCCGCTGCAATCGTGGCCGAAACGTTGGTTTTTCTCCATCAGCAGTAGTTTTTACATTATAACGCCGTACCATACCCAGAAAACTTTTATGTCGACATTCCAGAAATGCACAGTAACATTCATGTCTGGGGAGTTTGGTGGTCAGCGGAAGTGTTTAAGCTCAGTATAATGTTCCTGGAGCCACTCTGTAGCAATTCTGGAGGTGTGGAGTTTCGCACTGTCCTGCTGAAATTGCCTAAGTCTATCGGAATGCACAATTGAAGTGAATGGATGCAGGTGATCAGACAGGATGCTTACAAACGTATCACCTGTCAGAGTCGTATCTAGACGTATCAGAGGTTCCGGTATCACTCCAACTGCAAACGCTGCACATCATTACCGAGCCCTTACCAGCTACAACAGTCCCCTGCTGACATGCAGGGTCTATGGTCTCATTAGGTTGTCTTCATACTCGTACACGTTCATCGGCTCGATGCAATTTGAAAATAGACTCGTCCGACCAGGCAACATGTTTGAGTTATCAACAGTCCAATGTCGGCGTTGACAGACCCAGGCGAAAAAAAAATGGTTCAAATGGCTCTGAGCACTATGGGACTTAACATCTATGGTCATCAGTCCCCTAGAACTTAGAACTACTTAAACCTAACTAACCTAAGGACATCACACAACACCCAGCCATCACGAGGCAGAGAAAATCCCTGACCCCGCCGGGAATCGAAACCGGGAACCCGGGCGTGGGAAGCGAGAACGCTACCGCACGACCACGAGATGCGGGCACCCAGGCGAAGCGTAAAGCTTTGTGCCGTGCAATCATCAAGGGTACATGAAGGGGCCTTCGTTAATGTTTCGTTTCGTTAAATGGTTCACATGCTGACACTTGCGATGGCCCAGCACTGAAATCTGCAGCAATTTGCGGAAGGATTGAACGATTCTCTTCAGTCGTCGTTGGTCCCGTCCTTGCAGGATCATTTTCCTGTAGTAGCGATGTTGGAGATCTGATGTTTTACCAGATTCCTGATATTCACGGTACACTCGTGAAACGGTCGTACCGGAAAATCCCCACTTCATCGCTACCTCAGACATGCTGCGTCCCATCGCTCGTGCGCCGACTATAACACCACGTTCAGACTCACTTAAATTTGGATAATCTGCCATTGTAGCACCAGTAACGGATCTAACAACTGCTCCAGACACTTGTTGTCTTATGTAGGCGTTCCCGACCGCGGCGACGAATTCTGCCTGTTTACATATCTCTGTACTGTTATACGCATGCCTATATCAGTTTCTATGGCGCTTCTGTGCAACAACTATGTATGCAATATTGCCTCTAACCACATTAGTGATAGTAAGACACATTTTAGAATAGAGAGTGGGCTTTTTTAATATACATTAGCAGCATAAAAAAATTAAAGAATTCCGCCGCAGGACTGACAGTATTTCAAATTGCAGCTACTGCTTTGCACAGTCGTTTCGATCCTCTGATGTTCAGAGAGCTCTGCAATCATGTTAAAGCTATCCTTATTACTTCTGCAAATCGTTTCCCACTTACAATCCATCGAATGAATGAATTATACTTCCTTCAAAGAACATGTTACTTGAAATATCATAGACTCTATATGTTGACTTAAGCTAAAATTCTGGACACCAATGAAGTATTCTAACACCGGCAACAATTTCAGTTGCCGGCCGGAGAGACCGAGCGGTTCTAGGCGCTACAGTCTGGAACCGCGCGACCACTACGGTCGCAGGTTCGAATCCTGCCTCGGGCATGGATGTGAGTGATGTCCTTAGGTTAGTTAGGTTTAAATAGTTCTACGTTCTAGGGGACTGATGACCTTAGAAGTTAAGTCCCATAGTGCTCAGAGCCATTTGAACCATTTTTTTTAATAATTTCAGTTACTACTGTTTCAACGGCTGTGCAAGGTGTTTAAATTATGGAACACGGGGAAGTGTTGCCAAGTACAATCATAACCCCAACGAAAAGCAAACTCGTTGCGCTCGATTTACTGATTCTTACCAACTCGCAATGGCTGAGAGGGGAAACACAAGCAAATTTCATCATCGCCTACGACATTTCAAAGATTACTGTTATCAACTGTAAGAATGAAATGTCTTCCTCACAAGGCGGACAGCACAAAGGCATGAAGATAAAATAGAACATTCGATCCTAGTGTGAAAACTTGTTGGTTATGACCAGAACAGAAATTCATCACATCATTCCCCAAGATATAAACGCCGGAACACGAAATTCTTGAGTTCTGGATGTGGAACGACATTGGTTGTGTGACATCGTTTGTACCATTCGATTCTACTGTCAGGTCTGGTAGAAAAACGCAGAAAGTCAATGTCGTCATCAATGAAATGCCGATGCTTTCCACGACTAAGGACACCATACGCGCTTTGGGGAACGAAACTACAACCAATACATGTGTCAAGAGAAACACAGACATCTACAAGATGATCTTCACTTAGACGGATCTTACTAACTTTTACACAAATTTTACACGTTCGATCCCAGATAACATTACGACATTTCAAGCGTTGGATATTTAATCATGTTGCGTGCCGCAGGAACAGGGAGTCCGTTTAAAATGCGCAAAAGCGCCCTGCTTGACATGAGATAGAAAACGAGAGATTCGAAACGACACGCTCATGTCTAATTGAGAAGGAAAACAGGATAGGGATTGGAAATGAAGTAAATACAGAAGCAATGTAAAGACAGAATCAAACAATAAGTGGCGAATTTCATGTCAGAAAATAAATAGCAATACATAACAGCATCACGAAGAACAAGTGAATAGAAAAGTGAATGGGCCATTTAACAAGTACACGGCTCTGTCACGAAAATTCAACGATTACTCTGTCCCACCAGAATATGAGGAAGCATCTCAAATTATCTGTGCGGCTGACATCATTTTTGGAGACATACTCTCAATTTTGGGCGCTCATCTTAAAGACGAAGTACGTCAAGTATCGAAGGGGACCGTAAAAAAGTCACCAACTTCTAACGACTTATTGACGTGACGTTAGAGCCTGAAGTAAGTAGTTTTCCAAGAGCCATAAAACAATGCCGAAAAATAACAATATCAAGTGAACACGCCAAGCACGATAAGAGCTGTGGGTTGGCTTGGACATCACTCCAGGCCCTCGGTATCGTGGTCTGCTAACAGGACACGTTGGATGAGAGATCAGTATAACTCGCACACGACAAAGGCCTACATCTCAGAACTTTTGTTTTAACGGGAGCCACTGACCGAATTTCATGAATAGTTTGTCATAACAAGAAATTAGAGTCATTGTCGGAAATAAAACTACTATAGTGATGACTGTTTGAATGACTTGGGTCAAAGATAAATCCTAAAATCGAGAAGTGAAGAAGAAATGTGACAAAATTTCTTGCTTAATACAAATAAGTTAAAGGCTATGTTGACAAGATATGCTCAACATCAACATTTGTACAACACTGTATTTCATTTTATTTCGGCAAGACTTCCAGTAAAAAACAAATGTACATGGATATCTCAGTAGGTTTAGCGTTAGCCTACGAAGAGCGTTGGTTTGGGGCTCGATTCCCGGGCTATTTCACAGTTTTAATATGTCAGAAAGTTTTAAAATTCATTTTGTTAGCCTCGAGGTGTTCAAAGTCATTCTGTTGATGCATTCACGATATCGCAGATGGTGAGTGTGGTGCTGTGGAGACTTTTTTTAAGATTTGCACTTGTAAAAGCCTGAATGCCAGTGGCATGAATTTGCTTAGTAAACTGGCAAGACATTCATTTCATGCGCACATAGATGTGCTTCTTCTATGAAAGCACAGACAAAAGGCTGCATGGCTGTATGAAACAGCGTTTCAGTCCAGACGTAGACTTTCCGCTGTTCAACTCCTCGATAATATAAAACCTTTCCTTCTTCAGGGGGCCATTCGAGAACCGTAGTGCGAACGTCCTCATCGTTGGAAAATGTCTTTCTTTCCTGATGTTTTTGCTCTATTGCTTGGACAATGACATAACATTGCATTTGGCCCATATACGGCCAGAATTTCGCGGTGAACTTGAGCAAATTTAGACGTTTAGCCTCGTAGTGCGTCTTCAGTTTGCGTGACATTTCACTCCCACACTGTAATGCACCTATCACCCGTGCCACAACAGCACTGGTCTGTAGAAACCCGAAACATGTACGCTCTTCTGACAATGTGCCACTCTTATTGTGCAATGGTTTTAGCGTGAGACGACCCTACGAACATTGGAGAAATTGCATCGTACTTTGAAGAAGGCTTGTAGCAACTGATGGCGGATAGCAAGATAAGATTACAGCTCCTTTTAGTTATTTTATTATGACGCGGTTACGAAGAATTCAAAAGACGAGGTTTTAGTACTTTATTAACAACTAGCTGAGAAACCCGGCGTTGTTCGGGTCAGAATATGACATGGGAGATGGCTTGAACACCATTACATATATGAGATGCATAAACCAGGTTCGCACACACAACGAAAGTGTCGCCACAGCTAGTGGTATGCTGCAGTTCAGTGTGTAAACTCCCAGTTTCAGTGGTGCAACTTATGAGACACAAATTTTGTCATGCCACAAAAACTTAAACTTGGCCGCACTTTGTTGCACCACTTTGCTTCCACCAGTGCTCCCTGGTGGCATTATTTCGAAACATGAGCTCTTTATGGCATTTATCTACGAGTAATTGGTGCTGTTCGCCATTAGATTTCAGTCTGTTTTCATTTTTTTTACTGAAGAAAGTGAAAACAGTGGTCGGGTGGTACACTTTTGCAGCTTCTGTTACTACAAGAACAGCACCATATGTTTGATTTTCAGCAGCAGCAGTGTGTGTTTGTGTGTGTGTGAGTGCGTTGTGAGTGTGTGTGTGTGTGTGTGTGTGTGTGTGTGTGTGAGAGAGAGAGAGAGAGAGAGAGAGCACGCGTGCGTACTAAGCAATGGCGTATCCTACAATCTTTAAAGATTTTTGATGAATACGTGAATAAACTTAATACATGTAACCAAAAAAGCGAGTCGTATAAATTTTATGATTTGTGAGACCAAGCATTGTATAAATTGTGGATTGTATACAGAAAATAGCTCCGGAGTATGATGCGGCTGTTAAACTACAAATTAGCTATTCGAAGTGCCTATATCAACGAATACAATAAGATTCTAAAATCTTGGAAGAGTGGCGTGATGATATTTACATGCCAGCTATTGGTTAGTTTGCCACTGCTGATTAGTTTTATTTCTTTGTGGCTGCTGGTTTATCCCTGTGCCAAATTTATTTTTGGATCCATAATTAGTGTTTCATCTTTCTTATGTTTAACTTTTGAGACACTTCTAATTCTATAACCTGCACTATAGCATTCATACCCTCTCATATGATTTCAGTTGACGCCATATTGAAAGCAGTGCACCTACGCAGAATTTGTGGCGTTCGATGCCTACACACAGAGCCACTAGCTGTGGCACCACATTAGTTGAGTGTGTGAACCCGGCTATGAGAACGTATATCTCATTAAGAGTATGCTGTTATTCTGTTGGTAAGATAGTTTGCTCATGGTGCGTGGCAGTGGGTTGGTGGGCAAAAATTTGGGAAATATGGAGGAATAAATACTCTTAGAGCAAGTTAAATAATGTATGACTTTTGAACTTTATCGTATCATTGAATATACTCGTTTATACAAACATCATCCGGTTCCATCCATACTGGCATTAACGCTACGTTATCCAGATACATTTAACTGCGGGTGACACCTTGAGACCATCGTTAGTTTAGTTTATTAATAATAATAATAATAATAATAATAATAATTTATACAAAGCTGTAATTTTCAGCAACTGTAGTATTATTTTTTCAGGGTAAACTTCAGTTAGCAGTTGCAAATAAATTTTATTATGGTTTGCCGGTTTCGACAAATTAATTTGTCATCTTCAGAAGCCTAAAAAATTTGGGATGTTATAAATCTTCAGACTTTGGTTACATACTTACGTGAAGTATAAAAAATATATTACAGAACCTTACTTAGTTTAGCAGACGTCAGTATCTTCTTCGTACAATTTAATATATTTTATGTATTATATGTTTTCAAATGTATTATACATGTAACTTCTTTATATGCCTTACTTATTTTTCGTATATGCTTTTATACATATTCCTTGTTGCTAGTACAACAGACACATAGATGTGATTCAGTTATTGTAAATTGTCAAACAGTGTTTAAAATAATCATATACAATATGTAAACTTCTGAACATACCATGGCATTATCCTTGTATGAAGAAGATACTGAGGACTACTAAACTAAGTAAGTTTCTATAGTATATTATTTATACTTCACATAAATATATACCAAGGTCTAAAGATTTATAATATCTCTAATTTTGTAGGCCTCTGGGGATGACAAATTAGTTTGTCGAAAACCGTAAAACATAAGAAAATTTATTTGCCACGGTTGACTGAAATTTATCCAGAAAAAAAATAATAACAGGAAATGAACCTGGAAAGAGACTGCCGAAAACACAGTAAATTATGGAAGGGTTATACTCACGAAGAATAAGTGAAATGTTTATCCGAAATCACTGTAATGAACAGTTCTAGTATTCATTTGTTAGTTCTGAGTATTTTTATATTTGAGTCTACCTGGATTGTTTTTTCTCTGTGTCTCTGTTTATCGTCGGTAAAGTGTGATTGATGAAAAAGTGTTGAAAGATTAAAACCTGACTTATTTAATATTACACTCGTTGTTAAAATATGAATGACAAAACCGCGTAAGCATCGTATTATGTCGGACGAATGAAACAATAAACATACTTTCACATATACAGTAAAGTTCGTAAGTCACAGACTACATAGCTTTTCCTAAGAATATTTATTGCTCAACATTTCGCGGATTCTTGCTCTCCATACTCATACACTGCTACGCACCGTGAGCAAACTCCGTTACTAACAACATGAGACCAAGGGCTGTCTGCCATTACAACCACGAGTGGGTAGGAATGTCTAGTCGTGGAGAGAAGTCTGTCAGTACGTACATACGCTAGCCTTTTATGTACAGGGTGAATTGCCTAAAACTTACACGACAAATATTGCGGAAATGGTAAGTGCTACTGACATGCGGTTTTCTCAGAATGGATTGGTAGTCAGGGCTCGTATTAATAGTAATAATACTTATAAAGTGATTTTTTTACACAAAAATACACTTTTTAAATGGGACTTAAAGTAGAGCAAACTAGTGGTGAAACTTCCTGGCGGATTAAAACTGTGTGCCCGACCGAGACTCGAACTCGGGACCTTTGCCTTTCGCGGGCAAGTGCTCTAGCATCCTTTCTTTCTGGAGTGCTAGTTCTGCAAGTTTCGAAGGAGAGCTGCTATCAAGTTTGGAAGATAGGAGACGAGATACTGGCAGGAGTAAAGCTGTGAGGACCGGGCGTGAGTCATGCTTCGGTAGCTC
Source organism: Schistocerca piceifrons (assembly GCF_021461385.2). Taxonomy (NCBI): domain Eukaryota; kingdom Metazoa; phylum Arthropoda; class Insecta; order Orthoptera; family Acrididae; genus Schistocerca; species Schistocerca piceifrons. The sequence goes on along the minus strand of NC_060143.1, from coordinate 433,430,420 downwards.
AGACGGTAGAGCACTTGCCCGCGAAAGGCAAAGGTCCCGAGTTCGAGTCTCGGTCGGGCACACAGTTTTAATCTACCAGGAAGTTTCATATCAGCGCACACTCCGCTGCAGAGTGAAAATCTCATTCTGCAAACTAGTTGTGTTTATTGTAGGAGTCTTTTACGAGATATCGCATTTTGAAAAGTTCCAACACCGACACTTGTACAATACCTGTGGTAGCGTATACTAAAGAACAACACAAGTGCATACACTAGTTGTATGGATTCTGACCAGTAACGAAACAGTTGACCATCACGGGTTGTGCTCAAAAGGCCACAGGCAGCGGCAATACATGCTTCCAGCCTGGTATGGAGACGTGCTAGCGTTTCAGCAGAGATGTCCGAGCAGGCTGCACTAATACGTCGTTGCATATCATCTAGTGTAGTTGCCGGCCGAAGTGGCCGTGCGGTTAAAGGCGCTGCAGTCTGGAACCGCAAGACCGCTACGGTCGCAGGTTCGAATCCTGCCTCGGGCATGGATGTTTGTGATGTCCTTAGGTTAGTTAGGTTTAACTAGTTCTAAGTTCTAGGGGACTAATGACCTCAGCAGTTGAGTCCCATAGTGCTCAGAGCCATTTTCTAGTGTAGTTGGCATGTCCTTCTAGACAGTGTCTTTCAGTTTCCCCCATAGAAGGAAGTCTCCAGACGACAAGTTCGGGGAAGTGGCCGGCCGAGGTATAGGTCCTCTGCATACAGTCTAACGATTTGGAAACAATTCCTGAAGACATACTGTAGAACTTCTCGCCCTGTGGGTTTCACAGCCATCTTTTACGCACCACAGGTTCCCCTTAGTCTACAGATGATCGTCTTCTAGCATCCACGGAACATCTTCTACGGATGTTACAAGACGTCCATCTGTAGACTAGAAGGAACCTGTTAAGAGCCTGCGATACTTCTGAGCGTTTAGTGTTCCGCCTATGATAAACAGGGCTATGAACTGGTGATTCACTGTCCCACACCACACGTTTACACACCATGGACGCTGAGTTCTACTTTGCGAAGCCAAGAGGGATTATCAACAGACCAGTAGTGCATGTTTACATGGCCATCATTGATAAATGTGTTTCAAAATGGCTCTAAGCACTATGGAACATAACAGCAGAAGTCATCAGTCCCCTAGAACTTAGAACTACATCAACCTAACCAACCTAAGGACATCACAAACATCCATGCCCGAGGCAGGATTCGAACCTGTGACCGTAGCGGCGCATAATGTGTCTTCATCAGTAAACAAGATACATGATGCATCTAGAGTATCCTGCCTTAATACCACGTACGTAAGTCAACAGAATTCTTATAATGGTTTCCCTGCAACTCTTGAGGGTGAGAGACGTGATAAGGATGGAAGCTATCTCAATGGAGAATGCGTAGCTCACTTGCCTGACTCATGCTTCTTCTTCCTGGGATTCTGCGGGAGCTAACGTGCGGATCAACTGCAAAAGCAGCAAGAACATCAATTTCCTCCTATACTTTCGTCACTTGTTGACTTCTGTTACGTTTGCTAGGTAATACACTACCGCTTTCACGTAACTGGCTGAAGAGGTTCTTAAATAGTTGCCGAGATGGTTGACGTCTGTTGGGATACCTTGCCGCATACACCGAACAAGAACGAATTGCATTCTTCCTACACTCTTTACACACTGCGACCCTGTCGGCTTTTACTGCACTGATAAATCCCATCGTTCAGCGACTTGCGCTACACTCCTGCAAAACAGCACACTGACATTCTAATTTGCCTTACTTTTTGTTTGTTAAAGTCAATAAGCATTGTTCCATTTTTTTAAAAATGTGTATGTTTGTACAAAAAATACACTTTCTATGTATTATTATATTCTGTTTATTGTCGTCGGCAGCTCGTGGTCTCGCGGTCGCTTCCCGAGTACGGGGTCCCGGGTTCGATACCCGACGGGGTCAGGGATTTTTACCTGCCTCGAGATGACTGGGTGTTTGTGTTGTCCTCATCATTTCATCATCATTCATGAAAGTGGCGAGATTGGACTGAGCAAAGGTTGGGAATTAGTATGGACGCTGATAACCGCGCAGTTGAGCGCCCCACAAACCAATCATCATCATCATCATCTGTTTATTGTCTAACAACACGAACCCCTGACTATCAGTCAATCCTGTGAAAACCGCACATTAACAGTACTTTCCATTTCAACAAGCGGTTCTAGGCGCTTCAGTCTGGAACCGCGTGACCGCTACGGTCGCAGGTTCGAATCCTGCCTCGGGCATGGATGTGTGCGATGTCCTTAGGTTGGTTAGGTTTAAGTAGTTCTAAGTTCTAGGGGACTGATGACCACAGATATTAAGTCCCATAGTGCTCAGAGCCATTTGAACCATTTCAACAAGTTTTCGGTGATTCACCCCGCATAGATATACGTAGATTAAATTTCGGACAACTCTGCTCCGAAACATTCGTGCTTACTTGAGTATATTATTTTCATTTTCAATCTTTGAATTTAACTGTATTTCGTTTAAACATTTTTCATTATTTTGTTAGACATTTTATGAAGTCTCATCTGGAGGACGTCGATGAAAGGAAACTTTGGAGCCAGAGCGGTAGAAGCCACACGGCTGAGGCCGCGCCAGCGACGACGACGCCGACGCGGCCGTCGGTGTGCCCTTATCTCCGTGTCGGAGCGCGGCGCCAAGTTATCGCCGTGTTTTTCGCGGCATCGGGAAGTGTGTAAGGCGCTGTGAGCGCCGCCTTACCGCCGCGTATCGACGCGACGCGGCTGCGTCCCTGTCGGGCCAGCGGGACGGGACGCAGAAAGGAATCGAGATTTCCGCCCGCCGGCCATTCCAGACTTATGAGATGGCCAGCGGCCGGCTCTTCATATTGTGTCCGCTGCGCTGCCGGCAGGAGAGGGGGGAGGGGCGGGGGAGGGGAAGGGGGGGGGGGGCGGTCGGTCCGCCAGTCCGCTGGCAGTCATCTCCTGTTTCACGCGAGCGACTTTGTTTCTAATACGGCAATCGGATTGTAGGACTTTTTATATTTTCGTACGTGAAGCAATTCGGTGCAACTCTCAAAAATTCGCGATAAAGTCGACTTTGAAGATTCCTGAGCATCTTCAATACTCTAATGTAAGGCCAGTTTTTCGATACGCGGCGTGACACTGTGGTGGAATACTGGACTGCTATCTGGAGAGCATGCGTTCAGTCCCTGGCCGAATCAGATTTTTAAACATTGATTAAACAAGAATTTCCTTGAAAAGTTAAGTACATCTTTCTTTATTTCTTTCGCTTCTGCCTGTATCCCGCATTGTGCGCAGGGTCGGCAGGGTTAAGTACGGAATTGGCATGATTATCTGGAAGAGGTGGCCGGATGCCCTTCCTGCCACCAACCCATACCCCCTGGGACAGAATTAGTGTACCCCAGCTGTCTCCATCTAGTGTAAATCGTGAAATAGTTTGAATGTTTTTCAGTTGTCTGCGAGTCGTGTAACTGAGGCGGGACGTGGGGGACCAGCCCGGTATTCACCAGGTAGGATGTGGAAAACCGCCTAAAAACCACATCCAGGGTGGCTGGCACACCGGCCGTCGTCGTTAATCCGCCAGGCGCATTCGATCCGGGTCGGCGCGTCTACCCGAGTCCAGGAAGCAGCGCTTTAGCGCTCTCGGCTGCCTTGGGGGGTTGAAAAGTTAAGTACATAAAGATGAAAAATATTTAATGGGTAATGCTTTTTTAATTTAAACGATCTTTATTAAAGATCAGTAATTAAAAATTTATATTTACCGTGAAATTTGCAGTTTTGTGTGTGATTCGTAATTAGAAGTAAGAAATCATGCTTTTTCATAAAAATGGTAATTATATATCTGTTAATTACCACATATTTGATGAATTTTATCTTTATATGACATACGTGTCCGAATTAAACGAAACAAACAGTAATGATCGAACTGAGACTCGAATCAGCGTTTGCCACTCTCCAGCGCTACCGTTCCTTTCTTTACCCCTTTTTACTACATATTTTACGCCTCACCGAAATGCTCGTAGGACATGATTCTTTGTTCAAAATTTGCTTTACCTGGGAACTGAACCGCAGACACGCATATCGTAGGTGAGCATTCTACTATAGAGCCACGCTGCCTTTCGGAAAATCGGCCTTACCTGTCGGATAACCGGCCTCACCTTACGGTATTACGGAAGCTCGGAAAACTTGAGCACCGATTTTCTTGAAGACTTTTGACAGTGACATTGAATCGCTTTGGGATGTTAAAATTTAATTTCTGAATTTACAGTACCATAAATATAATAAATTACAAAAATCCGATTGCCGTATGGTCCCCTTGTAAATGGACTGTTCGTGCAGAGCACTCGTAACATGTCAGCATGTAAATAAGCAGCCACCACGCCGCAAGTGTTGTAACCTCTCCACACGAAAAATGTTAAATTAAAAATGAGAATGGAGCCAAGCGTAACCTCCCAACAAAAATAATGTTAAATAATAATGCAAAATGGAACCATGCGTAAACTCCCCACACAAAAAAATTAATGAATGAAAATTGTCCATGAACCACACAATAATATTGATTAAATAATGAACCATGAACGAAATGCAACCTCCTAACAGAAATAATAATATCTGGTAAATTTTATAAGGACAGCAGCGCTGACCTTCGGCCCTGTATTCTGAATAAAAAAGCAAAAATTCTTACCTCAATAAAAACTGCATCTATATCTGCTCTTCGTGCAATGCTGGCGTATATTTTTTTTTTTATTCTTGGAAGGAATGCATAGGAAAAATTCTTTAAATTGAAATGAATGCTTTTTATTCAAAAGAGTGGAAAAATTCTTTAAATTGAAATGATTACTTTTCTTTAAAAGATTTACTTTATAAAAAAAATTATTATGGGGCATTTTTTCTGAACAAATTAAATTACAATTAACATACATTATTAAATATGCGCAAGGCTGCTTCTTTACCTTCTACAACAATACTCATCCTCCAGAGATCTGACCAGAGTCGCGAGCAGAGCACACAGCCGACGCATGCCGACTCCCTACTACCGTATCCGACTGACTACTACTGCAGACTGACTTCTACTATCGACTGACTACTACTGCAGACTCGCGCAGACAAGCGCAGACTAGCGCAGACACGCAACAAGCAACAACTAACAATAAACTACTCTCTGTTCAGAGATTCTGTCATGCCTCGCCCATCGCCGGCGAAGCATACACCTTACAGTGTATCGGTGAATTCAATAATAAGTTAATTGAGCAGAGTGTGTATATATACAGTCTATAATATCTTGGACAACGCGTATGAGCAGAAGGGAGGGACGGTGGCATCGTCTGCTGAAGTCGGGAGTTTCGTCAGTTCTCGCGGCATTCATTCGTGTTATAGATACGGACTTCCTTGCTTTGGTAGCTTCTAGAGCTTTATTTCATAGTTCGTTTTATTTTCATGAGGACTTGGTATTTTTTCTATGACTATTCAACCACAACGGCAATTAAATATCTGAAAACCAGAAATTATTTAGGTTTTCCACTGAAGAGCGAAAGAAACTGGTACACCTGCCTAGTATCGTGTAGGGTCCTCGAGAGCACGCAGAAGTGCCGCTACACGACGTGGCATGGACTCGACTAATGTCTGAAGTAGTGCTGGTGGAAACTGACACCATGAATTCTGCAGGGCTGTCCATGAGTTCGTAAGAGTACGAGCGGGTGGAGATCTCTTCTGGACAGCGCTTTCCAAGGCATCCAAGATATGCTCAATAATGTTCATGTCTGAGGAGTTTGGTGGCCAGCGGAAGTGTTTAATTTCAGAAGAGTGTTCCCGGAGCCACTCTGTTGCAATTCTAGAAGTGTGGGATATCGCATCGTCCTGCTGGAATTGCCCAAGTCCGTCGGAACGCACAAAGGACATGAATGGGTGCAGGTGATCAGAGAGGATACTTACGTATCACCCGTCATAGTCGTATCTAGACATATCAGAGGCCCCATATCAATTCAACTGCACACGCCCCACTCTATTACAGAACCTCCACCAGCTTCAACAATCCCCTGCTGACATACAGGGTCCATCGATTCATGAAGTTGTCTCCACACCCATACATGTCCATCCGATCGATACAATTTGAAACTAGACTCATCCGACCAGACAACATGTTTCCAGTCATCAACAGTCCAATGTCAGTGCTGCCGGGCCCAAGCGAGGCGTAAAGCTTTGTGTCGTGCAATCATCAAGGCTACACGAGTGGGCCTTCGGCTCCGAAAGCCCATATCAATGATGTTTGGTTGAATAGTTCGCAAGCTGACACCTGTTGATGGCCCAGCATTGAAATCTGCAGCAATTTGCCGGAAGGTGGCACTTCTGTCTCTTTGAACGATTCTCTTCAGTCGTCGTTGGTCCCGTTCTTGCAGGATCTTTTTCCGGCCGCAGCGATGTCGGAGATTTGGTGTTTTACCGGATTTTTTATATTCACGGTACACTCGTGAAATGGTCGTACGGGGAAATCCACATTTCATCGCAACCTCGGAGATTCTGTGTTCCATCGCTCGTGCGCCAACTATAACACCACGTTCAAACTCACTTAAATCTTGATAACCTGCTACTGTAGCAGCAGTAACCGATCTAACAACTGCATCAGACACTTGTTGTCTTATATACGCGTTGCCGACCGCAGCACTTTATTCTGCCTGTTCACATATCTCCGTATTTGAATACGCACGCCTAGACCAGTTTCTTTGGCGCTTCAGTGTGTAACAGTTAAAAATCTTACACTGTGCAAATATAGATTAAAAACGTTTTGTTACTGAGATCAGCTTCAGCAGTGAAAAAGTTAACTCTACTGAGGCAGTATTGTCACAGAAAGAAAACACACAGGGAAAAAACACAGAAAATAATGTAAAAGTACACTCCGTAATGCCTTCTAAACATTGTTTTTCCATGTATATAGTATTATTTGGAGCAAATAAATGTCCGTGTTGTGGATTATTTGGACGACACTTTTCCCGTTCTTTCAGTTTTCAGAGAATTTACTATACGACACTTGTACGTTCAGTAGACATTTCGTTTCAGTCACTAACACATTCTCATGTCCTTGTTCCTTAATGATGTCACTATTATTTGTATGAATGATGGGGTCTCATGACTTAACTCCACCATTCACTGCAAGGGTAAGCGACACGACGACGTTATCTGACTTTTCATCTATTGTGACCAGACCGTCATTAGACGGTGACTCCTTTCGTTTCGTGATGTTCCGTTGATGGCTATTGATAACGGTCATTATCACTAAAAGTATGGATGCCAAATTGCATAGAAGGCAACACTCACAACACACGCAGTTTTGACATCAACGTGTAAACACAATCGACCTCTCGTGACAGGAGAGACTCACAAGGGGAAGGCCTCAGACACGGCCAACCGATTCGGCTCAAATTTGGCAGTTCGCTTGTGTACAACCTAAAACGAAGGACTCTAAGATACTTTGGTTCAACACCCCCATGTTTTTGTGAAAATCACCCCTAAAGGTTACGAAGAGCAATCGACACAAAATTAGCGGGATCGATAGATAATTGTAAATAGAGATTTTTCATCGTCAGGTATGGGGTCCGCAAACGAATACTTTTCCAGAAATTGAGGAAAGAATCTTTTACAGCTGCCGCTTACGTACGCACATGGTAAACACTTAGCGTCGATAGCGCAACGGCCAAGGTAGCTGGCTGAGAAGTGGATAAACCGGGTTCGAATCTCGAGAAAACTGTACGGTTTTCATTTTTTTTCATATCAGAATTCGTATGGATAGGGGGGTTAATAAGGTACGCAACTCAACACGGAATAATAATAATAATAATAATAATAATAATAATAATAATAATAATAATTAGTAAAGAATTAAACTTTTAAGCCTTGTCACATGAAAACAACTCCGAATAAGAGTGCTGCGAATTCCACACGAGGGACCACAGATAGCCAAACGTGCGACGCTTGTTTACAGCGAGGCACGGGACAGAATGCACGCGGGGAGATTTATGTTGTCCCGGTGGCCCGTTCGTCATATCATAGTTGTGAACCTCGAAGAGTGAGGGTGTCCAGCATGAAACTTATAGAAGTCACTTGGAAAGAGTTGTTTTCCAACATTAGGCTGCCGCGAACCGCGAGGATACATGTAATGATTTTTCATCGTTAATCAGCCGAATAAAATATGTTTTGTGAAAAAATACAGTGATCTTCCGTAAGTAACATATGATTTGTACTGAATGTAGTTTGCCGTAATTAGCTTACCTGTTTATGCCGTAGTAACTAGTTATTGTTTGTAGTGTCATATCTTTCAGCTGCATAATCTGAATAATGGAGGATGTACACCCTTCGACCAGCGCTGAAATATATAGTTTGGAGCCTGTCACAGACGACGGCAAGCGGGAAGTTACTGACGCTGTGCTTTGGTTTGTAAAAGTGTTGCAAGACAGATGTATTATCAATACACTACCGGAAGCAGGCAGTTTTGTTTCTCGGAATTCCAGGTTGATAGGATCGGCTATCGTCGAGCTATTTTTGGGGTTGACGAAAGAAATGACTTCTGTTGATACTGAAGAACTATACCATTAAGGCGAGGCAGGAGGTAATTCAATGGAAGATATCACGACTAGTGAATCGCAAAATGGTCATAACACTTTGGAAATGTCCACGTCGCAGGCAATCTGAGGTTCATCTGTTCCCGATGAATATTACGAACCGGTTACTAAACGATTGAAATACGGCGCTATATCCCTTGAAGTAAAAGTAAAGGCCATAGCGCAGGACAGGTATCATCCAAATTGGAACCTACAAACACTGCAAAAGAATGGAGCAACAACAGAACTGAAAATGAAGAAGGACTTGAAATTGTGGGAAAATGATATCGTTAAAGGAGGGACAAGATACGACAAATACCAGGCGACAAATAAGTGGACATGTGACCGATCTGTCGAATCTTGTTGTCGAAACGAGAACGTAACAAGGAGAATACTCAGGGAGTCGGCTGCAGGTGCAGTGCTTCAATATACAACCAATAAGAATTTTACGTTTGCTGCAGTATTATCTTGGGCAAGGAATTTCAAATCGGAATATAAAATTCGTCAGTGGCACGTCACTAAATACGCCTCCCACAAGGTAGTAGAAAATATAGAAGATATACAGAAAGTGGAGACTCTTTTCATCACGCAAACGGCGTCACTTATGACAGGTTTTAATCGTGGTCACGTGATCAACACCGATCGAACAGGATGCGGGTATCGGATGAACATTCGACGCACGTTATGGCATAAGGGAGAAAAACGAACCCTTGCCGCAGTTGGTAGTAAAAAAAGAAAATTAACAAATGGTTCAAATGGCTCTGAGCATTATGGGACTTAACATCTGTGGTCATCAGTCCCCTAGAACTTAGAACTACTTAAACCTAACTAACCTGAGGACATCACACACATCCATGCCCGAGGCAGGATTCGAACTTGCGACCGTAGCGGTCACGCGGTTCCAGACTGAAGCGGCTAGAATTGCACGGCCACACCGACCGGCAGAAAATTAACACATTCGTACACGGTGCAATATACCATCACAGCCACTGGAAAAGTGTTGCCTAAGGTTTTCTTGTGTTTGCAAGCAACGAATGTTACGTTTGGTCCTAGGTTATAGAAAAGGTCAATCGCTTAACGGACTCGTTGAAAACTGTTTACATTACTTGCCCCAGATCCGGGAAACTGACAAATGTGATTTACAGAACATTTCTTGAGAATGTTTTAAAGCCATAAGTTGCTGATAACAAGTTTTGTCTAATATTGATTCCTGGGGTGGACAAACTAATACTCTAATGTATGACACATGTTTATAGACGAGGAGGGTCAACCGACGCGCACGTTAAAAGTAATACCACCAAACTGCACACGTGTTTGCCAGCCGTGTGATGTATATTTCGATCGCCAGGTTTAAAACTTTATTTCGAGGCTTCATAAATGCACAACAGCACGGATGCAGAAACTATTCATAGCATAATAAATAACCAACTTTCAGCACCGATTATATGGAATTCTTGCCGAATTACACGATTCTACATCAAGTACCCCATAGGTTTTGATGCCTGAGTTTTCGAATATCGAAATATGACAAATGGCCGAATCTTTTGATTGCATTGTCTTAGAAGCTTAGAAGCTAAATCGCCAAGGGACCACAGACTTTAGTATGTGACATAAATTTGAATTTTATACGTATACCCATTCCTGAGACAAACACTCGAATAGACGGACAGGCTGTCAGATGGACGTACGGACAACAAAGCGATCCTATAGGAGTTCCGTTTTTAGAGAGTGAGGCTCGGAACCCTAAAAATGATGATGATGAGGACACTACTGCAGGAGTCTTCCGAAAGTCGTATTTACTTTCGCTCAGGCGCCAGATTTATCCTGCCGAAGTCCATCCTAAAATCGGCCAGTCCGCTGCTGCAAGCAGAGCGAAATATCGAGACGTCCGCAGTGTATCTGCCGGCCCCCCGCGGTGTTTGTCCAGATCCGCCCCTTCGGCCGGCCCCCACCTCCGCGCCGTGTACAGTAAGCAGCGCGGCGCGGAATACCCGCCGGCCAGCGCAGCGCAGCGCCCCGGACGGCTCGTCTTCTGCTTCCGCTGATTTCATTACTCGTGTTTGTGCTTCCGTCCCCCGGGCTCGCCGGCGCTCGGCTATTTTTGCGGGCCTGCCCGGCCTCCCCATTGTTTATCCGCGGGCTCGCCCGTAATGTATGGGTTCTCAATGGGCGCGCGTCCACCCCGCCGCTGCTCACTTGTCCGCAGCGCTGCCTCGGCCCTCCTCGGCCCGCCTCGCCTAACTTCGGCTCGCCCCGCGTCTGTCTAATGAAAACCGCAATTACAGCATTCCGTGAGCCTCCGGCCGTTATTGGCGCCCGCTACAAAGTAGCCCGCATTCCCAGGTCAGACCCGGACGTTTGGAGGGGGAAGGCGGGAGACCAGTCCCCCATCCCCCCCCTCCCCCCTTCTCCCTCGCGGTTCTCCGATTGTGCGAAATACCGGCAGTCCGAAATGAAAAAGTTCAGCTCTTTCTCATTCCGAAGCAGAGCTTCCCTTCGATCCACGCGCCGCCAGCTTACAGCAGCCGCCCTGATTATTGTGCGGACACCAACAGGGTAGCTTCAGTTCACGCAAGACTCAAGTTTCACACGGAATTTGCAGTCTCCCCTCCACAACGACCAAAGGCCGGTCACGTGATTCCACCTACACGAGGCGGGACGTACTGCCAGCGCTCCTGGTTTTACTTGAGTGTACTATGTTGAGTACACCATCGCAGGTGTTCCTGTCTGAGTGTCTGTGATGCAGCGTCAAGGGTAACGTCGTCGAACTGTTAGTGCAGATGATTGTACTAACTTGTATAGGCGTTTACTAAACTTCGAAAATGTATTGTTGAAGGGCAGTGCCAAGAATTCGTGCTTCAAAGTCCACATTCTTTTGGGCTAGCTGCTTTGTTAAATGTAATCCGTCCAGAAGAAATTAGTTATTAAAGCGCATTTCCGTATTTCGCTATTTGAATTTCACGTAGTGTCCACCAATATTTTTCGTTTCCTTAGATAAATATAAGTGTGTACTAGAAACGTACTTCTGTGCAATGTTATTCAAAAGAACAAGTTTCCGAAACTAATAACACACATATTTTCGATATGCAATAGATACATAAGGTAATTCATAATAATGGCAACAGAGTTTGTAATGGCAGCAAATATATGTGGTTATTGTACAATGCTTTAAAACCATTCAGCAGTTTGCTGAGGACGACTGTATGGAAAATATTGACAGTTTAATAATTATTGTATCCTATTTGAGCAGCAAATGGACAAAATGTTGGAAACTTATTCTTCAGCCGACTGTAAAACTCTGAAAAGTCATATCCCATGTATTGCCAAACTATGCAATAAATGTTATATCAGCCTAAGACATGGATATATTATGAACATAATGCTTGAAGTATGCGGAATAAAATCTCACAAGAACAACAGCAGACAGCAACTTTAATAAAGAAACGAAACGAACAATGAACTGTTTGCATCTGCTAAACGTTTATGTACAAAGAAATAGCCAACTCGTTACAGCACGTTAAAGTGGAAATTTCACGAACTTAAGCCTTTTTAATTGCCGTACACGAAATTAAAGCCCACTCCTTCGGCAATTTTGTCACAGACATTTTATTTTGATCAATAAAAACATCACAGTAGAAACTCATGTTCGCTACACACGAAAGTTAATAAGAAAAATATTTATTTTGAGAAACAAAACGGAAAAAGGGTGCAAACTTTTGTTAAGTCACTTAATCTTCTACGCTCTTTTTGGGCTGTACGTTTTTAAACAACTCGTGGTTAAAACCTGAAAAGAATCTGTGCAATCTGGCTGTAGTGCACTTTGCTGGTTTTGCTTACGGACACAAAGCAGGCGAAAGTGTTTGTTTTCTGGCGGGAAAGGCAACTTGGTACACTCAACTAAAACCAGGAGCGCTGGCAGTCCTGGAGCTGGAATCACGTGACCGGCGTGTGGCCGTTGTGGAGGGGAGACTGCAAATTCCATGTGAAACTTGAGTCTTGCTTCAGTGCACACACACCTCTCCGCTGTGCCCCCCCCCCCCCACCAAATCTCTCTTCTAAGGCTTCATCCTCCAATAACAGCTCTATGTTTGCTGCAAATTCTCCCTGTGAACTGCTTACGACATATATATCCATCGTGAATTTCAGCGCGCTCTGTACACGGAGACAGCATGATTCTTACTTACTTTACTTTACATGTGGCAAGGGCCTTATCGAGCATACGCCTGCTCTATGAGCCTCTTCCACTACTGCCTATCCAACGCACTGTTTGTTCAGTTGCTGCTGCTGTTCATCCTCATTGTGTCCTCCCGAATGTTATCCCGCCACTTGATTCTGGGTCTCCCTCTTCTATCGTTCTGCTGAATGCCATTCTAGGTAGTCTATTCTCTGTCATTCTTGCTATATGGCCTGCCCAATTCAACCTTCTCCTCTTGAGCACTTCGACGATGTTACGGTGTTCGTACAGCCCTCTTAATTCTTCATTTCTTCTTATTCTCCATTCCATGTTATTTTCGTCGCATACAGGTCCAAGAATTTTCCTTAGTACTTTTCTTTCGAATATTAACAGTTTTTCTTCATCTTTCTTTCTAATTATTCATGTTTCTGTTGTATTGGCAGAAGAGCCAACACCGTGTTACTAGTGGAGGCCGAAATGCACGTGGCGTGAGGAGGGAATAACTATACTGACGTGAGGTCTGGAACATGACAAGGAATTAGAATTCAGAAAGCGGACGTAATTAGTTTGATACTTAACTTTAATCCATTAATGATGAACGTCGCTCTTGATGGTACATGATTCACAATATTATCTGTTCAGAATACATTCTTGAAGAATATGGCGCCTTGCTAGGTCGTAGCAAATGACGTAGCTGAAGGCTATGCTAAACGGTCGTCTCTGCAAACGAGAGCGTATGTAGTCAGTGAACCATCGCTAGCAAAGTCAGCTGTACAACTGGGGCGAGTCCTAGAGAGTCTCTCTAGACTAGACCTGCCGTGTGGCAGCGCTCGTTCTGCAATCACTGATAGTGGCGACACACGGGTCCGACGTATACTAACGGACCGCGGCCGATTTAAAGGCTACCACCTAGCAAGTGTGGTGTCTGGCGATGACACCACAGTTTCACATCCACGTCTTACTAACGTTTAAAAACCCCCGAAGCAACGTATAATATGCTGAGACGAATAATTAAATATAAGACACATGGGGTCGCAAATGTCGGTGAATACGCCAAATGTGGATGAGACATGGTGAAGATGTGACGTCACCAGGTGATGTACCTCGCTGTACCTGCAGCGGTTGGTTTGGGCGTGGAGGGATGACTGAGCGCGCTCCAATCATGAAAAACTTCTCTAATTTTGTGTTTCTTTCCTTTTGATCCTTCTTTGCCTGTTTACGAAAAATATTTAGTGAAGAAAACCTAGGTCATTTACTGGTAACGACGTAATTCGGAAGCTTATTTTCTTGTGACGCGGTACGGTAGGTTTTTGTTGTACTGTACTTTGCAATCAAATAATGTTCAAATGTGTGTGAAATCTTATGGGACGTGCGGTGTGCGTACTGTAAGACCTTCGGTACACACACCATCAGATTATTTGACTTGTCGCTCTAACGAAGTAGGCGAGTGTCAGCAATATGTCTCGTGGTCTTATCGTGGCGTGTTTATCTTCTGCCGTTAGGTCAGACGGTAGAAATGCCACTTGCACGCTTAGAGTAGCAGATTGACAGTGACCAACTTTAAACAGAACTTGATTAATTCTCACACACATTTATTAAAATGATAACAAGCATAAAATATCTTGGTTCTGGATGCTATTTACAATTGACAATCTGAAGTTCCTTTGGTCTTGGTACGTTAATCTTATTCTCACATGTCTCTGATACTTGACAAAGTGTCTATACACTTCTCTTCATGGCTATGTACAAGAATATGGTAATCTTATTAGCCGCAGACTGAAACTTGACTATAGACTGGTACAGACAGGTGCAGACTAACGCAGACTGACTAATCGGAGGTCTGTACACTCGTTATAATACCTCGCGCGTTCAGGTATCACTGCGCGATTGTGATCCGCGAGGAGAAAAGGTTCTACGCTAGCAGCAATCTCATTGGCTGCGTTACATATTAATACGCGGATCGGCGGAAGCAGAATTTGGTCCGTCTCTACGACAACGCCATCTCGTAGAGCGGAGACGGACGAGCGCTGCGCCTGCGCTGTTGTGCTTAGCGGGGCGCGCTCTAGTGGGAAAGTTGTGTACGCGCTGACTACGCGGAACTATGTACGCAACAGGACTTAACTGCTAAGGTCATCAGTCCCTAACCTTACACACTATTTAACCTAAATTACCCTAAGGACAAACACACACACCCATGCCCGAGGGAGGACTCGAACCTCCGCCGGGACCAGCCGCACAGTCTATGAGTGCAGCGCCCGAGACCGCTCGGCTAATCCCACGCGGCTACTTTGCAATAAACTAGCGCAGACCGCGAGGCCAGCAGATAAAATAATAAATCTTACCGCAATGTAAACACATAACTGTCTGCCTGCCAGATCCAAGACCCTAATCGCCACCTCCAAGCGCTAAAGTCACGCTGGTAGGCCGAGATACACACAGGCGTGAATATGTGATTTATGATGGGATCATCAGGTGCGGCAGACTGATAGACTCAACCCCTGCATGTGTGGCGAATTACGTCATCTAGTGACGTCACATGTTCAATATTTCTAATCCACTTTCGAGGTATTTCCGCGCGTTTTCAGCCCCGAGTGTGTTATATTAAATTACTTGTTTCAGCATAATCTACTTAGCTTCGGAGATTTTCAAACGTTAATAAGAATTAACCGGTATAAACGGCAGTACTGTAGAGGGCGAGGGACGCGTATTTCGTATATACAGGGTAATTCCGTTAAATTGAGATAAACTGCAGGGAACGTGCTGAGAGGGTAAGGAGCAAAAAACTCGTATGGGTATTTGGCCGGAAGGGAGGTGTACACAGTTGGAGGTGGAGACAAAAGATCTTTGGCAGTGACCCCAGTATCAGCACTAGGCAGGGTAGCCTTCCAGACGACCATGTGGCACATTCTACACTGCAGCTGCCACTGTACGTATCACTTACAGCACGTGCCGGCCTTATCACTTACGGACCAGCCTCCGCGGCGACGGTTTTGTCTCCAGTTTGCAGCGCAGGCTACCACTGTGCTGGGATTCCTGTAATCCATTCCGTTCACAGATAAGGATAACTCTACGAGGGTTGGCATTGTCAACATTCACAACGAGAGTTGAAAAAAAATCTGGGTATTTAAAGAAAAGAGTGCGTTAAATGGGGTTTTTGTGGATTTTATTGGGCTGTTTTTTATTGTTGTCGTATTGACAATTTGAGTTTTTGTGGGTTTCATTGGGCAGTTTCTTATATTTTTTTCCGAACAGACTATATGTAGAAATTGTGACAGAGCACTCTGAAGAAGTTCATTCTAGCATTAGCAAAATCTTGGAAAATGTTAAAATTTATAGAGATGCCATTCATCTTCTCCGATAACTGTCACAGGTTTTTAGACTCCCGGACATTCTTCAAGCAGACAGCACAAATCCTGCACAAGCTGTCGAACTGTGGATCGATCTTTTAGAAAGTCCTCATGAAGAACACTATAAGAACGTAATTAGAAAAATACGAAAGGAACACGCACTAGAACCCTTTCAATATCTAGCTAATATGTTTCAGTCAGGATTCAGAGGATGAAGATTAACTTCTGGACAAGAAGTAAGAGCAGAAATCTGGCTCATGGAGATGCATGCAGAGTATACTGCGAGTGTTATGTCTTTAAGGATTACTAATTATGATTATTTTCCTGACACAACAGTTTATGATGCAACTGTAATACGGTTGTATCCAAATAAAGGGTGAAAGATAATGGAGCTGAAAACAGCAAGAAAATTAAACGTACTAACAGGATTTGTGACTTTCGTGAAAAGCTCCATTTATTGCCTTGCCACCACTGCATTCGTTGAAAGAATCTTCTTCGCCTAAGGGCTTGTTTTATCAAAATTAAGAAATAATTTAGGAGAGAAAAGAGCTGAGAAATTATTGAAGGCCTACAATTTTCTGCATGCTTCCAAAAAGGACTAAGTTGCATTTTACAGTCGTTACAATTGTACATCAAGTTTAAGCTCTTTTCCTGGAAGGTAAAAGTTATTTAACTGCGCTTGTTATATTACAAGAAAACTTAACAAAAATAATAATAAATTAAATTCTTGTGACAGTAAATAGTCGCTCTCAGTTCATGTGACGGCTCTTAAAAATTTATGTAATACAAACCATGTAACCTTTTGTTTATCTCAGTTTTCGCAAATGACTGTAGGTGAGTTTTATTTGGTTTTTTGGCCGCTTTTCTTAAAGCCTTGTCGGCTTTTTTGGCCCGAGAACAACACTTTCACAACAGTCCCATTCCCCTCCCACCCTTGCGCACTACGGAGAACCCCGACGGTAGAAGGAAGCGAAA
This sequence comes from Schistocerca piceifrons, assembly GCF_021461385.2. NCBI lineage: Eukaryota > Metazoa > Arthropoda > Insecta > Orthoptera > Acrididae > Schistocerca > Schistocerca piceifrons. The sequence continues at coordinate 433,413,317 of NC_060143.1, read as the reverse complement.
CGTCAGAATCGGTTCAGCCTCAGTGTGTGGGCGGGGTTATTGGAGACCGGGGTTATCGCTTCAGCAGTGCCTCAAGATAAGGCACATCTGCACTTCCAGTGGGTGACCCTGCCTCCACTGTTAGAAAACATTGCTTTGGTAGTGCGAAGAATGATGCGGCCACTAAATGATGGTGCTCCATCTCACTGTCCTCTTAAGCATGGAGCTAAAACACGGTTACAGACAGGACATTGCTACTTGCCTGTTCTCATGTGCGCTTTCAATCACTGGAACTTACACTATGGAAGACCCTTACCATAAAAAGGGACACGTTAGTTGGACATAGGTAAAGACGTGCAGAATGGAGTTGTAGAGGAAAACAATAGTAGGCTCAGACGAAGAATAGAACATGCAAAATGAATTATAAAAAATTATTAGTGCAGCAGTTACGAAGAGATGAATACGCATACAAGACAAGAGCATAGCATCAAAGTAGTCGAAAGACACGGGAATTTTTAAAAAAAAACGGGGAAATGACGTCACCGCGAGGGGGGGGGGGGAGGGGGTTGATACTCACAAATGCAGTAGACCAGTATTGAAGGAATCATTTCCGTCCCTTCTCTGGCTTGAAATTACAGAACAGAAGGACAATGAAGATTTTCCTCAGTAGCATCCCTCTCCCGTTAGACATTACGAGTTGAACTGTTCCACTTCATGAGCGTTCTGTCTCTAGCTGGTGTTATTCAGGGTGTTCGGAAATTCCCGTTATCAACTTCTAGGACTTGTACAGACAAGTAAGTACACAGTAGTTTGAATAGGAGCCCATGTTCGGAAATGTCATCCAACGACGCTATAGAGCGTCAAAGTCAAAGATATAGGGGCGCCGCGCCTATAAATGTATGTAAACGCAGGGTGACTCTGTGATGATGTTACAAACTTTCCAGGATGTTGGAGACGTACAAATGTACAAATTTTAGGTAACGGTCCCTGGTTCGGGAACGAACGAGTCGAAAGTTACATGCGAAAATCTATTGGTGCCTCTGTCAGTGAAATACATATACCGGTACTGTTGTTGCTAAGAATGTAGAGGCATGGACCAAAACAAGAAAAAATGTGTAATAAACGTGTGCTCTAAAATGCGTACCACAGAAGCTACGAGCACTTGTTCATATCGTCTATTGAAAAACTGCTCATAGCATCTTAGATCCCATGTTTGCCAGACATTTTTTTTTCTTATTTTGGTCCACACTACCACGCCTGAAAGTTGTCAATCCTACAATCTCAGCAACAACAGTACAGGTACCTCTGCCTTCCACTGTCAGAAGTATCACAACGGTTTTCACTTATAACTCTCGTCTCGTTCGTTTCCTGTACAGGGACTATTACCCTGTATTCAGAGTCTTGTGTGTTTGTTCATGGTTGCTCTGTCAGATAAAGCATTTTGTTCTGTCCAGCACAGAAATCAAAGCAAGCAGCTTGTACACACAAAGTTTTTTTAAATACACAGGTTGTTCCTGAAGAAATGGTCAATATTGAGGAAAATAACAGGAACGAACATTCGAAGCAAAAAAGTTTGGCAAACGTAGGCACTAAAATGCATATCTTAAGCGATATGAGCACTTCTTCATCTTTTGCATAACGAAACTCTTGTACTGCAAGCTCTTTGCTTTCCATATTTTGAGGCGTGGGAGTATGGACCAAAACAGGAAAAAAATGTATAGTTAGCATGGGCTCTAAAGTAAAGTACCTTAAGAACTATGCCGACTTGTTCATATTGATCACCGTGAGAGGCATTGCTTCCACTGAACAGGTACTCACATCTCTTAAGGTATACCGATGTTTATTAGACAATTTTTTCTTGTTTTGCTCCATATGACATCAGCCCAAAACATAGATGGAAAAGGGCTTGCAGTAGGAGAGATTCGTTCCACAGCATCGAAGTAGAAGGAATTCCCGTTGCTCTTAAGGTACGCATTTTATAGTCGATCTTTAATAGAAGTCACTGCTTTGAATGATCTTTCCTGTCATATCCCTGAATATTGACCATTCCTCCTTGGACACTCTATATACAGTCTCTATTGTTACAGCTTCCTTTTGACATGTGAGCAATTTATAGACTTACCAAAAGAACTGATTTTGATCCAAATCTAATACTGTATAATATCGTTACTTCACACGCATTACTACACATATCAAAAAAAGTTCTGCATCACCCCGGTTCCCAGAACTCCTGAAGATAAACGTTGACTATGGATATTGTATCACAGACACAGTGCCTTTGACTGTTCAGAGATGTTACTAAACGCACCCAAAGATGTGAACAACCATGCATGAGCAGCGCCTATTAGACAGAGGGGGTCCGACAGTCGACCAGTTCCAGTCATCCCAACAGGAATGAGGTACACGGCTCATGTTTTCAGTAGTTCAACCAAGCCTGGACGGACAATACCGTGGTTCGATCGCGTCCGCATTGTTACTTTGTGCCAAAAAGGCCTCTCAACAAGGGAAGTGCCCAGACGTCTCGGAACGAACCAAAGCGATGTCGTTCGGACATGGAGGAGATACAGAGGTACGGGAACTGGCAATGGCATGCCTCGCTCATGCCGCCCAAGCACTACTACTGCAGTGGATGACCGCTACCTACCGATTATGGCTCGAAGGAAGCCTGACGGCAACGTCACCATGATGAATAATGCTTTTCGTGTTCCGACTCAAACTGTATGCAATAGGCTGCATGATGGGCCACTTCACACACGACTTCCATGGCGAGGTCGATCTTTGCAACCACGACACCATGCAGCGCAGTACAGATTGGCCCAACAACATGACGAATGGACCGCTCAGGATTGGCATCACGTTCTCTTCACCGATGAGTGTCGCATATCCCTTCAACCAGACAATCGTCGGAGATGTGTTTGGAGGCAACTCGGCCAGGCTGAACGACTTAGACACACTGTCCAGCGAGTGCAGCAAGGTGGAGGCTCCCTGTTGTTTTTGGGTGGCATTAAGTGGGTCCGAGGTATGCCGCTGGTGGTCATGGGAGGCGCCGTAACGACTGTACGATACGTGAATGCCATTCTCCGACTGATAGTGCAACCATATCGGCAGCATATTGGCGAGCATTCGTCTTCAATGACGACAATTCGCGCTCACATCATGCACATCTTGTGAATGAGTTCCTTCGGGACAACGACATCGCTCGAAAAGAGTGGCCAGCATGTTCTCCAGACATGAACCCTATCGACCACGCCTGGGATAGGTTGAAAAGGGCGGTTTATGGATGACGTGACCCACCAGCCACTCTGTGGGATCTACGCCGAATCGCCGTTGAGGAGTGGGACATCTGGACCAATAATGCCTTGATGAACTTGTGGATAGTATGCCACGACGAATACAAGCATGAATCAGTTCAAGAGGACGTGCTACTGGGTATTAGAGGTACCGGTGAGTACAGCAATCTGGACCACCATCTCTGCAGGCCCCGCTGTATGGTGGTACAACATGCAATATGCCGTTTTCATGAGCAATAAAAAGGGCGGAAAATGATGTTTATGTTGATCTCTATTCCAATTTTCTGTACAGGTTCCGAACTCTCGGAACTGAGGTGATGGAAAACTTTTTGATGTGTGTATATACTACAAAACAGTATGCAGATTACACTACACACAGAAATATGGAATCTGATTATGACAGTGTGCGAGGATTAATTTATTATAGCATTTTACTGCTGACTGTATGTTGCAGTACACAACTGACGACAGTGACAGAATTGTTTTTGTTGCACCTGACGCTACAGTAAGAACATTGCCATACGCGCTGCTGTAAATAAGTTACCCACAGATGATTAGATGATCGAAACTGGTATTTAATAAGGATTTGTTTCATCAGCAGCTCTTGGTACTTCTTAAATCTTAAATTTTTTCACAAAAGCGGAATAGATTCGTTAAACTCGTTCTGTACTCACACTTTTAAACAATTTATTTATTGTTAGGATCATGGATATAAATAATTATCACCTTTTAAGCAGAGATGTTATATTACACAGTCAGTGCTCTTTGGCCGCTTTATGCTAAGGTGACAAAAGTTGTGTGATTCCTCCTAATATCGTATCGGACTACCTTTTGTCCGGCGCAGTGCAGCAACTCGACAAGTTGCATGGACTCAACAAATCGTAGGAGGTCCCCTGCAGAAATGTTAATCCATGTTGCCTCCATAGCTGCCCATAACTGCGAAGGTGTTTGCAGTGCAGGGTTTTTTGCATGAAATGATCTCTCGATTATGTCCCCTAAATTTGCGTTGCGATTCATATAGGGCGATCTGGGGGGCCAAATCATTCTTTTGAATTCTCGAGAATGTTCTTCACACAAATAGCGAACAACTGTGGCCCGGTGACATGGTACACTATCAGCCATGAAAATTCCATCATTGTTTAGGGACATGGCATCCATCAATGACTGCAAATGGTCTCGAAGGAGCCGAAGATCATTTTCAGTCAATGATCGGTTCAATTGTGCCACGGCACTCAATCCATTCCATGTAAGCCCAGTCTACACAGTTATGGAGACACCACCAGCTTCAGCCGGCCGGAGTGGCCGAGCGGTTAAAGGCGCTACAGTCTGGAACCGCACGACCGCTACGGTCGCAGGTTCGAATCCTGCCTCGGGCATGGATGTGTGTGATGTCCTTAGGTTAGTTAGGTTTAAGTAGTTCCAAGTTCTAGGGGACTTATGACCACAGCAGTTGAGTCCCATAGTGCTCAGAGCCATTTGAACCATTTGAACCACCAGCTTCCACTGTGCCTTGTTGACAATCTGGGTCCATGGCTTCGTGGGGTGTGAGCCACACTCGAACCCTACCATCAGCTCTTATCAACTGAAATCGGACTCATCTGACCAGGCTACGGTTTCCCAGTCGTCTAGGGACCAACTGATATGGCACGAGCCCAGGAGAGCCGCTACAGGCGTTGTCGTGTTGTCAACAAAGGCTTTCGCGTCGGTCGTCTGCAGCCATAACCCATTTACGCCAAATTTCGCCGCGCTGTCCTAGCGGATACGTTCGTCGTATGTCCCTGATTTCCATGCAGTGTTGCTTGCCCGTTAGCACTGACAGATCTCCGCAAAACGCCGCTGCTCTTGGTCGTTAAGTGAAGGCCATTGGCCACTGCGTCATTGGTGGTGAGAGGTAATGTCTGACATTTGGTGTTCTCGGCACATTCTTGACACAATGGATCTCGGAATACTGAATTCCCTAATAATTTCCGAAATGGAATGTCCCATACTCCTAGCTCCATTAACCACTCCGCTTTCAAAATCTGTTAATCCCGTCGTACAGCAGTAATTATTTCTGAAATTTTTTCATATGAATCATTTGAGTACAAATGAGAGCTCCGCCAATGCACTGCCCTTTTGCACCTTATGTACGCGATACTACCGCCATCTTCATATGTGCATGACGCTATACTACGACTTTTGTCACCTCATTGTAAACTATGAATCGTTGTCAAAATTTCACTTAATAATGTCACTTAGGCATCTTCAGCGCGGTTTTGACGTTCAGACGGATACCGAAAAAAGACGTGTTGCTCTCCAGCTGGGCCCCATTTAATGCACGAGGCGCCCCAGTCAAGCGGTTGGGAGCTCCGGGGGTGGCGTGACACACTGGTAAGCAGGGGGCACATGTGCGTCACAGTTAAATTCCGCGCCTGCAGCTAAAGACTAATGGCAAGAAAACTGCGCATCATCCAACGCCCTCCTCTGTCCCCATTACCAAGTATTTTTCATGTCAGAGGGAGACAGAAGCAGGAAATTGGCTTTTCGGGCCACACAATAGGAGAATAAAATCCAACAATAGCTCTTTTAATAATAAAAGTGATGTTTATTTAATTTACGAGAGATGGGGATTCTGTAGAAAATGACTTCATCCAAAAACTAAAGTACGCAGGCTAAAGCTATCTTCAGATAAAACGGATGACGTACGAAGTGTGCGAGAAAAGCAATGAGATTGATTTTTTTATCCACCAAAATTTTTATTTATTTATTTCAAGCAACAATATTGTCTCCTTCAAAGGAGTTCCCTTCGGCAACTATACACCGGCGGAGTCGTTCCGAATCCGGCTCCAATTGGTAGGGCCTGTAACACCTGGATCACTTTCTTTTGAATGTTCTTCAGTGTCTCAAAATGACATTTTTCAATTTCGGAAAAAGAAAAAAGTTTCAACGACTCAAAAATTCCGGCATGCGGCGTTGTCTTGATGCAGTATCCACTTGTGTGCAAAGTCCATCTCACTCGATTCACCCTTGGCACCTTTCAAGGACAGCTTTGAAAAGCACTTGGTTGACAATTTGTCCTGGAGGATACAATATCCCTACCCAGAAAGGAAAATCAGAATTGTCTGATTTTTGATTTGTTCATTCGAAATGTTTTCAGTCGAGGAAATGTCTCAGTGTGCCACTCCTCACTTTACCGCTTTGTGTCTGAATCGTACTAAAAAAATACAGGATTTATCATCTGTGACCATGCGACTGAGCCCTCCGTGGTCATTGGCAATCCTCTCAAGAGGATCACTGAACACATCTTCGATCGTCCTGCACAAACGCTTCGCATGTGCAAAACTTCGCACAAAATTTTATGTAGAGTGAAAGTATTTCAGTTTAACATGTCATCCATCATCGTTATTGTTAAATATCAATCTGATCTCACAACAGCAGGCAACGTTTTCGTCGGTTTTTGAAGTTGCAAGTCGCCTTACATAAGGTTCATCATCAACATGTTCTCACCCTTCCGTAAATGATTTGTGCCCCATAGGTCTGCTTCAACTTTCCACAGTTCACACTCGCAGAATCTCCAAGTTTAACACAAAAATTGATGGTATAACGTTGCTATAAATTCCGCTCTTCCGTTTTTGTAGCACACAACAAAAACACAACGTCACTGATGGTGCTCACAAAAATGATGCGATGGACGTATGGAACTGAAATTCGGACTGAGCATCTGAAAGACATGAACACACCGGTCTACACAAGTGGAACAACGCAGCGTTGCCAGGTCGCTCACAGTGTTGTCAGTCTCATTACTTTTCTTACACATCTTGTACAGTGTTGGGACTGTGAGTCGTGTCAATATCTGGCCTCAGCACCTCAAAAAACTTGTAAAACCAGATAACAAATCGTTGTTTGGTATTACTACAGTGAAATTCTCTTGTAGTTTACTACATCCATGTCTACACTAAATTGCGGTTTGGACAAAATTGCATAGCATTGTGCAAATCTACACTCTTCTCAAACATTTGCGCTAGAAAATTCCGCCTTCGACTCATCACACAAAGATCGAAAACAGTTAACAGTAAACCACTCCAATTACCATCCTGTGCGACATCTCTATGCCCATGAGATGAAAGAATAGAGAAGTAGAGCTTTGCGGCCTGGTGAGAAGGAGAATACGATTTGGCGCCAGACAGCAAAGAATTAGTTAAGCTAGGGGATTTATACAATACGAGTATACGAGTGAAAGGGGGGGGCGGGTTTCCGAGAGTTTTGAGTAATTTTTGTCGGATAGTCAGTATTGTCAAAGGGAAGTTTGAGTACCCGAATAAATATTCCTGTCTGAATTCAATATACTGTCACTGGTTTTTAGGAAAAAAGGATAGTTAAAAGCTATATCTGAGGAGGAGAGTAGCTAAATTTTTAAAATTCTAAGAGCAAACGTTCCGCATCTGCTCGTTATCTTTGCAACATATTTGTCCGTGGAGAAGTGAAAATATGCGGATACGAGGAGGTCACAGGCTCTTACTGTCTCCTCCACAAATGTAACCAGTTGTCGCACCTGCTTTTGATGTACAGCTGATGCCTAGAAATTTGATAATAACAACAACAATCTATACAAAACGTTTAATATAATAATAGCAATATTAATAATAAATCCAGGCTTCAAGACTTTGTTTAAAAGTCTAAGCCTAGGGTATTGGATGGGTCACAGGTGTCGGATAGTGGACGTTCTATCAGATATGGTGGACAGCTGCGAATTCAAAATAAGCAGTCCCGGACCAAGGCAAAACAAAAACAAATCCATTTTGCGTCGGCCTTGTAGCAAGTGACTAACTGTTCAGCGTCTGTTCACCAGTGGTGCGGCTGAAATTTGTATTCTGGAACTAATCCTGCCAGTTCACTCAGTGAGTCTACTCAACCCCACCTGATTCTAGGTACAATCATGGAGCATTTTGATAATTACAGTATTACCCCAGATGGTCAATCCACCGCCAGTATTACCGGTGCAACTAGTCTTTCGGATTCTGGGTGGCCAGCTTAAAATGTAATATGATTCAACAGAGAAAGTCGGAGTCCTCTGGCCAACTTAAAACCAAAACTAATACGGTTCTTACAACACTTAACATACAAACACTTTAGCAACCAAGTAAACTTCACAAATTAGGACATACATTGAAAAAACAGAAGATTCAAATTTTGGCCCTTCAAGAAACACGAATGACGGACAATAACACGAAAGATTTAGCCAGTATTTTTTTTAAGTAAAACTGATAAAAGAATACTTAATAATACTGCACATCTGGGAGTTGCTTTAGCAGTCTCCAAAAATATTTAAAATTCAGTAACGGGGTAAAATCCATTAATAGTAGACGAACGAAAATTTCTCTCAAACGCGCAAATAAAGCATACACTTCAATTAATGTCCATATGCCAGTCAGTGAGGATAGCTGTAGAAAACGTGAAGAAGTGAATGAAGCTTGAGAAACGTTAGAAAGCATGATCTCGAAAATTCCCTCAAACCATGTTAAAATTTTAATGCGTAATTCTAATGCTTAATTAGGTAAAGGGAGAAAATATAAGAAAACGGTGGGTAGATTTCCTGTGCATAAATGAACAAATGAAAATGGCCAAAGACTTGTTGAAACGTACAAAAATTTTAACGTAAAATCATGTCAACACATTTTAAAAAGAACCCTTCTAAACAACAAACGTGACGAGCACCCAATGGATTTATTGGGGTATTGCAAATCGAGCATGTAGCAATTTCATACCATAACTATAACGAAATTTTAAATTTCCAAGTAAAACTCCAAGTAAAACTTCAACCTCAAAAATTCTAAAAAACAAAAAATGTTATTCCAAAATTTGACACTGCTAAAATAACCCCAACTATAACAGTCTAACTCAAGATTATTTAAAAGGGAGGTTGAGCCCGAAGCTAAATCGGCTGTGATTGGCTGGCGCAGTGACGTCACTGTAGGAGCAAAGCGAGGCAGCGGCTAGCGCAGCAAGCGACTCTTACTAAGGACAAGCAACTACTTATAACAGCAATAAGTTCTCAGGAAATTATTTAAAACAGTTGATTTACCTGTTTAGATGTTTGCAGTAGAAGAAGAGTGCCACTGTCTTGATTTCCGCTTCTGTGCTGTTGGTGCTTTCTGCATTTTATGCTTCGTATTGAGGAACCGCATACGAATGAAAAGTCGTGTTCTGACATACAGTTTTATAACGTGTGACGAAAATTCCGGATATTTAGTTTGGGCAGCAGTGCATATTGTTTTCACTATATTTTTTTCCTTGGAAATACTATCCAATCCATTAAATTCATTAAAAATTAGTTCAAACTGAGACACCTTATGTAGCCACTCATCTGTTGGAACTGTAAGCCCACCGCGAGATAGAAATTCAATCCAACCATAATTTTCATTTGTTGGAGGACTTAAAATATCAGCAGACGACGTTCCCAGTGTCTTGTCACAGTTCTTTGCACGATATGCAATGTAGCCAGCCAGGTAACGGAATCCTTCTGCAGAGCAGTCACACCCATCTTTGACAGCAGATTCTTCTGGTGCAGGTTGAAGAGGAAAGTTAATATCTCGTAGCTCTTTTTCATGTCAGGCAAAATTCCTGTGAACAGATGTGACGTCAAAAATCCGTCACACTCATCTGCCTCTACTGATGTGTCACTTGACAGAGGAATGTCATGAGCATTGTGTCCCAGGAGTAACAGCCGTAATCGATATTTTACTTCTGTTGGAGAAGGGTTCAAATAGAAATGACCAATTCCTCTGATCTGTGAGAAAAATTTTTCCAGTGCATCCTGGTTCAATCTTGCAGTTAAAATATATGTTATTTGTAGTGGCTGAAGGTCTACAAACAGTCCAAATAATGACCAAACAGTTGTCATAATGCGTTTCTGGAATGGGAGCAAGTGATTTGCATTGCCTACGCGCATTTTTTCGGCACACGTGTATAGTTCTCTCAATATTCTTTCTTGAACATCCTTATGTATCCCATAACCACATGATAACGCATTCTTATTGTGCCTCCGAGCATTCAGAATGTCAAATGCATCGTTTGCTAACTGAAAAAAAATTTGCTGCTTCCTCTTCTTCAGGCATTAGGTACTTTATGGCTTTAGCTGTGGTTCTCGAAAAAAGTTGCATTGCCAAATAAACCCTTTGACGCTCTCTCCCCTTGACACTGAGATGAAGCTGTGACAGTTTAGGACACAACTTCATTTCACTCCTATCTAATGTAAGCAGTCTTTCTACAACAGATTTATTAACAATATTCCCACTTGGAAGCTTTAGTCCGTCATCCAGAAAGTGGTTCCTCATTAATTTAAACAAATGCGGAACATCTGAAAACACCCAGATTCGTTTCTTTTCATACTGCGGATTGGAAAAGCAGGAATTTGTTTCTGTCACATTAAAATCTTTCCACACAGATCGATTTTTTGTTCCAAGGTCGCACACTACGGCAACAACATCGTAACCAACATCTTGTACAGAGCAGATACTACTGTTTAACCGATCAGCTGTTATTTGTGTGTCAAAATCATAGTAAATGGGTTGCTTCCATCCAGAAAACAAACCACGTACCACAACAAACAGCACGTTACTGTGTGGCCCTACAACACGATCTTCAACAGGATCATAAATAATATTGCTGTCTACATTCATTTCGTCGAATGATAGCACACAGACACGATCAGTTTTTGTCAATGCAGATGAGTGGGCTTTCATTAGTTGCAAAACGTCTGTCAGCACACCAGGAAAGCATCTGAAAGAGCGTGACGTCCATCTCTTAAGCGTTGACAGTCCTGGAAGTGGGAAACCGACTTGATTTCTTAAAAACAAATAACACTTCCTAGACACTGCACGAAGTGTAACCGCTTTACAAATATCTTCCCTTTGCCATTTTGCTCGTTTCTTTCCACTCATCAAGCAGTTTATCTGTATTTTTGAAAACAATTTGCCTAATATTTGAGTCACTTTCTCCTGCACTTGCTTCTTTTGACACTTTTGTTGATATTTTATTTTCTCACCACAAGCTTTCACTTTGAGTTTCAAAAGCTTCTCACTACACCTGAGATTTGCACACATAGCTGTCAGTCTGCGGTTCCTGTATTCTAATTCTTCTATACGTTTACAGAGTTCGCTGATCTGTTTACTACCAGTGTCACAGTCATCTGTCGCTGTTGACTGGTCTATTTTACTTTTTTTCGGCGACACACTAGCCAGGTGCTCAATTGCATTTTTCATTGTCTTTCTTGCCTGCAACCTGTCTGCCCTATTCGGAGAAACTGTGTCATCAGAGCCTGAATTTCTACTAACACTGGGAACACTTCCTGATGTATTCACACTCGGCACCGCGTGTTTTCTTCGGCGGTAGATTGAGAAATTCTGCTCGCAAGTCACGTAGTTAATCATCGGATGTAAAATGCGACGAACAAACAGTTGACGTCGCAACACTGAAGCGATCTTTTCGGTGGCACTTCATAATCCAGGCCTTCTGCACTTCAACGTCTTTTGGGAACGAATGATAAATTATATCCGTGCCTTTTGTCTTTCGGCTGTACGACAGACACCCTGTTACAGCACACCCAGGCATTTTAACGCAACACTTTTACAAAGCACCGCAACAACACCACAAACTAAAGCAAAACAACAACACCGATAAAACAGCTCTTTTGGCGCCTCGACACAACATGCTCCTATGCTGACGTCATGCGCAGAACGTCGAAATATTCGACGATCTGCGCAGGCCATTTGGGCCCCCCCTGGTCTAACTTGACAAAAACAATGCAACAATAGCCAAAGCCTAAACGAAAAGTTCATCAAACAGAACAAAATTTAATTCCGCTTCGGAAGAAACAAAAACACCCTTGATGGAATGTGGATTATGAAAAGGCAGTTAAGTCTAGGCATGCGACATTCAAAAAGTGGAATAGTAACAAAACTGAAAACACGTACAACACCTTTCTAGCTGTAAGAAAAGAAACAACTAAATTAATCCGACAGACTAAAAGAAACTACGAAAATGCCCAACTTTTAGAAATAGAAAAAGACTTCCAAAAGAACAATACAAGAAACTTTTATAACACATTCAAAATAAAACTAACCAATCATCAGTCTCAAAGATTCGCTTCAAAAATGAAAATGGCAGTTTGGCCTTTAACATCCAGGAAAATTGTCAAATACTTGCTAATTATTTTGAAAAACTATAAAACTGCCCAAATCCAGTGAATAAATTCCAACCACAACAAACTAATACCACCAACTCTGACCCTAAAGAACCTCACGAAATCAAAATAAATAAACGGATTAAGAGACTTTTAAACAATAAAGCATCCGGAGAAGATGGAGGAATTGCAGAGCTACTAAAATCAGCAGGCCCTAACACTACAAGAGAGTTCACTCAACTAATAGGACATATCTGGCAAACCGAGAAAATACCCGAGGACTGAAAAACTGCCCTAATTCAACCACTGCATAAAAGAGCGAGACAGAACCGATGTTAATAATTATCGAGAAATCTCTCTTTCCCCGGTCACATACAAAATTCTCTCGCAATGTTAACTTGATCGAACCCAAGAAGGTTAGAACCTAAAACTGGTGAATACCAAGCAGGCTTAGGCGAAACGGATCCTGTCCGGAACAAATTCTTAATTTAAAACTGTTCATTAGGCAACAAAGGATTTCTAGTAACAATTTGAACGTATATTTGTGGATTTTAAAAAGGCCTACGATCATATGACAGCGAATCTCTTTGCTAAATTTTAAAGAACAAGAGCTAGATAATGAAACTCTGGCACTGATTAAGGAAACGCTAACCGACACTAACTCTAAAGTTAAATTAACGGGAAAAATTTCTGAACCATTTAATATAACGACTGGTGTTAGACAGGGAGATGGACTCTCCCCATCACTGTTTGACTGCGTTTTGGAAAAAGATGATTACAGAATGGCGAGAGCAAAAGTCGAGTCAAAACATAGATGAATCAATCAAGTTAGGTAATGTAATATTGGAGTAGATTACCTCGCCCTTGCAGATGATCTGACAATTTTAACTAGAGATATTACCAAAGCTCAAAAACAAATTGAAATTCTTAAAGAAATTGCGGAAAAAGCAGGGCTACAAATATCATTCGAAAAAAAGGGAATATATGACATGCAACAAACAAGCACCAAACATTTTTGAACATGAAATATGGAAAATAAAAAGTTTCTCAATTTAAATACTTGGGGGGAAATTATACAATAAAACGGTCTGGAAAAAGCTCCAAACGAAGTTCGCAGTCAAAACATGGCAACTGCATTAACACAAAATATTTATAATAAAAAAAACACTTTCTAAATTTAGTTAACTTAGGCATTACAGCACTGTAATCACACCTGAAAGTCTCTATGGAGCAGAAACCTTAATTTTAAATAGAAGTAAGTATTGAAGAAATTCAAAAGAAAGATTATTAGTAAAATATCACGCCCAAAAATTACTGACGGGGAAACTTATAGGCTTAGAAGTAATAAGAAATAGAAGGATACACAGACATATATATAGTGACAAGAGAAGACGAAGACTTCAGTTTCATGGGCAAATTAAGAGAATGGCATCCACTCTATGAAAACAGAAGTAAGGTCAAAACGGAGCAAATTAAATGGATCGCTGCGATTAAGGAGGATCTTAAAGTAGCCGGTATAACTCAGGCAGACATTACAGACAGAAAAACATTCAGACAAAAATTTGATTGAAATTAGAAAACGAACTGGAACACCGTGGTCTGATGGAAGAAACCCACTTCATGCTCAAAAGATGAAACACATTTGGAGACAAAGGAAGCGACATTGATTGAATGTACCTCGCGTAGTCCTATTGGGCCCATACTTGAATAATAATAATAATAATAAATTGTTTAGATCAATGGTTAGTAAATCATTTAGGCCTGACTTCTAAGAAGTCTGAAAAGGATTCATGTGAAAATTTCACCATGGGGGAGATTTCACTTTCTGTCTCATTTTAATGGACTTCTTGTGGTTTATTAGTTCCACATGTGGTTTCAAGAGTCAAGTCAGATTTATCGTTGGAGCAGGTTTGGTCAGCCTGTTAAAAAAACTTGTGATTTGCTGGATTTCCTCTTGTCATTTCGTAGTTTCTTAGTTTTCACCCTCATTCTTCTCAAAAGTTAGCTGTGAAATTTTGAAATGGATACACTTCACGTTAAAAAAATGCTTTTATTGCTATATTTAGTAAAGGGGTGGGATCTGTCATGACACCTCTGAACTCTCACCTACCCTCCAAAGCGACGAGGGGCAATAAATGAAACTGAAGCTGAAAGAAGAAACTCACACTTTTATTCCCGCCCTTAAATCATACAACAATTACTGAGTAATTGTTAAACATTTACTGCAGTTGCTGAAGTATTGGTTTACACCTAAAGCAGTAGACCTATGAAAGTGAAACAGTCTTCAGGTTGCCGAACAATTTGAACTGTACAACGGTTTAATGGTTGTAGTAATACTAGAGGTACTATGCTCTTCTACCGACCCGAGAACATTCTCCCCCAAACAGTCATATGAGAAACTCAATTATAAAAAACCTATGTACCTCAGATTTATTTTTTATTATCTCCGATTCCATTTAGTTGCTTAATTTACGACGTTGAATATGAATAACATCTGAGTTGATGTAAAATAATCTAGCGAAATCTCCTATTCGGTTAAAAGACAGTTTATTGCTAGAAATTTGTGCTGTTTTTCACATAGCTGATATCTCATTTCTATACAGGGGATGAGAGGGAAAACAACTACTCTGTATAATATCCAGATTCCGCATTTGTGCCCCATTTGTATCAACAGCAGCGAATAACCAATGTTGGGGTAATAATGAGAAAAAGATTGAATAACCAACGAAAGCGTAACCATTTTAAGAGACATAACGTGGAATTTCGAAGGTATGAACATGGATGGAAGGCAGAAAAGTGAAAAAGAAAATGCAAAGGCTTAATCTATATATAGTGGGGTCAGTGAAGTGAAATGGAAGAAGATAAGGATTTCTAGTTTGACGAATATCAACAGCAGAAGAAAATAGCATAACTAGCGTAGAATTTGTTATGAATAGGAACATAGCGTAGAGAGTGAGTTGCTTTGAAAAATTCAGTGATACGATTGTTCTCATCAGAATCAGTAGGAAACGAATACTGACAACAATAGTTCATATGCCGAGATCACAAGCAGAAAACCGAGAGTTTGAGAAAGTTCAAATGGTTCAAATGGCTCTGAGCACTATGGGACTTAACATCTATGGTCATCAGTCCCCTAGAACTGAGAACTACTTAAACCTAACTAACCTAAGGACAGCACACAACACCCAGCCATCACGAGGCAGAGAAAATCCCTGACCCCGCCGGGAATCGAACCCGGGAACCCGGGCGTGGGAAGCGAGAACGCTACCGCACGACCACGAGATGCGGGCTTTGAGAAAGTATATGAGGACATAGAACGGATAACTCAGATTCTAAAGGGTAGTGATAATCTAATAATCATGTGGGACTGGAACGCGTTAATAGAGGAAGGAACAGAAGAAAGAGTTGCGGGACCATATGGGGTTGGTGGTAGGAATAGATGAGGTGAAAGACTAATTCAGTTCTGCAATTAATATCGCCTAGTAATAGCGAATCTTCTTCTACTTCCTTGCCTTTTCTCTGCGTGATCTGCATTCATATACTTCCATCTCCAAGGACATGGCAATACGCAGAATTGTGAACAATTGGCAATTATCCGCACACACTTCGATCGGTTCCACTTCATTCAGAAAGGGGAGTGTGTGGTGCAGGTTGGCGGAATCGTTCATCGTAGTGCTGTATTTTTTCGAGGAGATGAATCCTGTGAGTCCTGCTACCTGTACCGTCTATAATAAACACTATGAGAGTCTTTTGCTCACCAGCATCATACCAACCCCTGAGCAGGGTCGATGTATCGGTAGGATCATTTATATGCAAGATGGCGCCCCTCCTCACATTGCACAGCCAGTGAAGCGGTGCTGCAGAGGCATTTCGGTTGCTAGAAGTATCAGTCGTCAGTCGCCTACAGCCTGGCCTTTCAGATAACCTGATCTTAATCCGTGTGACATGGTTGTGGGGTTGTTCAAAAAAAAATGTTCAAATGTGTGTGAAATCTTATGGGACTGAACTGCTAAGGTCATCAGTCCCTAAGATTACACACTACTTAACCTAAATTATCCTAAGGACGAACACACACACCCATGCCCGAGGGAGGACTCGAACCTCCGCCGGGACTAGCCGCACAGTCCACGACTGCAGCGGTTGTGGGGTTGTCTGAAAGATTCCGTGTTCAGTACTCCGATTACAAAGGCAGCTGAAATGAAGGCACGCATTGCGCAACGCATTCTGAAGTGATCCCTGGGACACTCAAGTCTGTTGTAGAACGTACTGTTTCTCGATTTCAACTTGTGAAATAAAGTGGTGGACAGCGTATTGAACATGTCTTGCGCTAGTCTCACGACAGTTAAAAGCCGATTTCATTGTTGCTTTTTAAGCCGTTTTTGGGCTCAGGACAATTAAAAAGCCATTTTTTCATTGTTGCTTGTTACGTTGCTTTTGGCCTAGGGACAATTGAAAACAGATTTTTCCCAACCAATATGGTACGACGTTGCTGAGTTGCATGGGCTTATGTAACTAACAGTACCACAACTGCTAAATGCTAGGCTTTTGCGGTCATGCATATTGCGCAGTACGGGTGGTATAAAGTGCAATTCGCACCACAGCCGTTGCATTGTGATTCAAGTGTCATTTGCAGCCGAACCCACTTACGTTATGACGCTTATAGCACCATCTGCTGGGAAAATTTTCGTTACATTTTACTCCCGCAACGTTTTCCACGTCTTTAACACTCCCTTCAAATTTGACATTATTCTGAGAACTGGTCCTTTTTTACAACATTTTGGAACAGGAACTTTAATTATAATTCCTCTGTTAAATGCAGAGCAGGGAGAAGGTAGTTGGGAAGAGTACATTGATGACTTCTACAAAGAGGAGGACTTGTCTAATGATGCAATAGAAAAAGAAAGGGAATCGATATGGTAGATATAGAGGGTCCAGAATTGGAGTAAGAACTTAGCAGATTGTTCAAATGGCTCTAAGCATTATGGGACTTAACATCTGAGATCATCAGTCCCGTAGACTTAGAACTACTTAAACCTAACTAACCTAACGACATCACACACATCCATGCCCGAGACTGGATTCGGAACTGCGACCGTAGCAGCAGCGCGGTGCTGGACTGAAGCGCCTAGAATCACTCGACCACAGCGGCCGGCCGAACTTAGCAGACCTTCACAAGACTTGAAAAAAATTAAATCAGAATAATAGGTAACATCCCTTCAGAATTTCTATAGACAGTAGGGGAATTGGCGACGAAATGACTATTCAAGTTGGTGTGTAGAATCTGTGAGATTGGAGACATACCGTCAGACATTAGGATAAACATCATCCAAAAAATTTCGGAGATCGCAAAGCAGGTAACAGCGAAACTGTTTGCATATTAAGCTTAAAAGCCAATGCAACCACGTTTATGACAAGAATAATGTACAAAAGAATCGAAAAGAAAATTGAGGGTCTGTTACATGATGAAAAGTTTGGAATTCGGAAAGGTAAAGACATCAGGGGTGTACTCCTGACGTTGAGCTTGATAAAGGAAGCACGGTTTAAGGAATATCAAGACAGCCTCACCGGTTCTGCTGACCTAGAAAAAGCAATAGACAAGGTACACTTATGTTCAGAAAAAAATCAGAACACCTTCAACGACTAATGATAGGACGTTCACATTCACAGGACACAGACACTGGAACATATGTTCTGAAGAAATGATTAGCGTTCAGTGACCTCAGTTCAGCATGTGTCCTGTTGCCTAGTAGGCACAAGGTCTGATCAGTATTTCAGTCACCTCGGTTCAGCATGTGTTCTATTGCCTAGTAGGCACAGGCTCCGCCATGAGCTCTGATAACTTGTTCCATGCATGATGGCATTGACGCGTATAAGGCGCGAATGGCGTCCTGTGGTAGCCATCCATGCTGCATTCGCTTGGTTCGAAAGTTCAGCTGTGTTGATTTGTATTGGGTCACAGCGCTTCACTCGCTAGTTCACCATATCCCACACATTTTAGATTGACGACAAGTCTGGTGATCTGGCAGGCCATAGTAAAAGGCTGGCATCCTGTCACGCCGAAGGTACGTGTTTGTGCATCAAACGTTGTCGTGCATTGTTTTGCTGAAAAATGGCGTCTGGGGTGTTGTGCAGAAAGAGTATCGTTATGATTCGCAGGTTGCTATTCACAGTGCCCTGAACACGCACCAACTGTGATTTATGGTTGAATCCGATAGTACCCACACCATAAGGCCTTGAGTTGGCATTATATGTCTTGTGCGAATGCAGTCACTGTAATGCGGCCTCAGGATTCGTCCTAAAACACTATTTGATGCCATTTCTGTTCCCAGTAACGTTTTTCCATACACCATTGCCATCTAGCATGTTTCGGCAAGTTCCTTAAAGGTAGGCAGAGAAGTGGCCGACGAGCATGTAACTCGTGCCTTTATAAACGGCGATGGACTGTCACCCCTGATAGTACACAATGTTTTACACTGTTCCACTGTTGTGCCAAGGCCGAGGAGGACGCAGATCTATCCTACAATGCCATTCGGATGAGGTGTCGATTTTCTCGGTGGAAGGTCTGGGTGGTGCGACCTGACACATCTCGTCTAGTTCTACGGCCTTCCGTGAACCATTCTGCACATGTCCGTTGCACTGACGAAACACTTCGTCCTACACGAGCAGCATTTTCCCGGATGGATGCATCACATTCTTTCATGCCAATAATGCGCCTCCTTCCGAACTCACTGATTTGACGGTACGGCTCGACCATATGTCTGCTCACCTTACACTGATCCATTACCTTCGGATTATAGCGACAACAAGAGCCGCAGGAGGCACATTTTACCGGTAGGTGGTGTTGCGCCGCGATATCGATGTTGACCTTGAGCCTGCAGGCCGATGTGGTTCAAATGCTAATGATTTCTGCAGAACACACTAATGTACATGACCTGTGAATATGAACGTCCTTTCTAAAGTCGTTCTGTTTTTTTCTGAACATGAGTGTAAAATGGGGCAAGATGTTCCACATTCTCAGAAAATTTGGTTTAAGCTATAAGAAAAGACGAGTAATATACAATATGTACAAGAACCAAGTGGGAACAACAAGAAAAGAAGAAAAGGAACGAAGTGCTCTCATTAAAAAGGTGTAAGACAGAGAGGCTCTCTTTCTCCCGTACTATCCACACTTCAAATCGAAGGAGCAATGACGTAAATAAAAGAAAGGTTCAAGAGTGGAATTAGAATTCAAGGTTAAAGGATATCAATGATGAGATTCGCTGATAACATTGTTATCTTCAGAGAAAGTGAAGAAGGTTTACAGCATCTGATGCAAGGAATAAATAGTCTGCTAAACGGAAAGTATGGACTGCGAGTAAACCGAAGAAAGAAGAAAATAATGAGGAGACGCAGAAACGAGGTTTGTGAGAAACTAACCATCGAAACTGAGGACGACGAAGTAGAAGCAGCGAAGGAATCCTGCTGCCTTTGAAGCAAAATAGCACATGATGGATCGAGCAAGTAGGACGTAAAAAGTAGGCTAGTATTTGCAAAGAGGCTATTTCTGGCCAAAATTATTTTACTAGTATCAAAAATCGGCCTTAATTTGTGGAAGAAATTCGTGAGAATTTGCGTTTGGAGCACAGCATTGTATGGTAGAGAATCATCAACTGTGGAAACACCGGAAAAGAAGAGAAGCGAAGGGTTAGAGATGTGACGCTACAGAAGGGTGTTGAAAAATAGGTGACTGATAAGATAATAAATGAGGAATTTCTCTGCAGAATCAACGACGAAAGACGAGAGGAAGCTGCAGAGAGTAAAAACCGTCGGGGAAAGCAGAGACAGAAATACATCCAACAAATAATTGAGGACGTAGAGTGCAAACGCTGCTGTGAGATGAAGAGGTTGAAACTAGAGAAGAATTCGTGGGAGGCCACATGAAACCACGCAGAAAATTTTGTGTGTGCAGTTCGATTTTTCTTGGAAACATCGGAATAAAATCGTCATAAGTGTTCGTATTAATTCATAATTTAATTAACGCAGGGGTTACATAGAGTAGTATAACTGTTACAGAAAGGAAAATTTTTAGCTTTCTTGGATTTCTTTCCTCTGACTTGTGTTTACTGTAATTTATGGCGTATTTACGACTCATATGACATGACATCTTTCTTTTGTTTTGTAATTTTCAACTTATGTTCCGGCGAATATTTTTACAGTCTTACTTTGGGTCATAGTAGTGCACCGCAAGCTGTTCACAGTGAGAGTCGAATTAATGTCCCAGCTAAACGCATTTCCTCGCTCATCCATTTATAACTTTACACAAACCTAAGTCACAACAATCACGCTCATATGATGCCGTCACAAACAAAAGAAATAGTGCGCGTTAAACACGTACGGACATGATCTATCCTTTGTGGAGTTAACCATTGTTTACGCATTATGGCTGTAACACACGGGGCGACTTTTGTCGCTGCTACTTGTATAGCAGCGAGCAATCGCTTCATGTGACAAGGTACTCGCTCCTACTGACTCGACTAGCAGCTATTAATAACTAGTGGGAACTGGAATTGAGCACACTCAATTCTAATATCCGGGTGTGGCGGTCATGTAACGTAGTCGATGCTACATAGTGCTGCTATCTCCTCGTCTGACGGCCTGATCGCTAGTCGCTCTCTTGTTATCACACGTGGCGTTGAACTTTTTTGGTTTGTTCATTTGTTTTGTTTTGTTTATATTTCTTTGTCGTGATGATGGGAAACCAAGAAGTAAATGTGTGAAAGTGGTCATACAAGGACATGTTGAAATTTCTGGATGTTTATCGGAAATATGAAAGGGCTGTGGGATACAAATAGTGATAAACTACATGAAGAAAAACGCCTTCAAAATACGTATAGATGTTTACTTGTAGAATTGAATGAATATCTGAGAAAAAAGATAATAACATTAAGAACAGATATAGAAGTAAAGAAAGTGAAGAAATCCTTGACAAGTCGCAAGAAGCTGAATACGTCTACAAACCCAAGTTAAATTTGGTTCAACGAAGCGAACTGATAATGAACTGGCAGAAACGTGGATATTGTGTTGTGAGCAATTCTGAATAAACACTGCAGTGATTTCAGGCAGTCACCATTTTGCAAGTAACGAAAGACGATTTCTACTTTTGTCTTACGTAGAACCGCACTTCTCATCAGCGTATCTTTTTTCATAAGTTAGGGACCATCCAGTTCAAGTAATTCACCAAACTTTGCTTCAATTAACGTTAGAATATTTCTTTGGGTAAGTGGATCCTCCGAAGCTAGTTCTCCTAAAAGCGATACAGAAACATCTACTGTTTTTCTTCGACTAACTGTCACGAACCCACTTTTTTCCGATGTCTTTGCAGGGTGGCTCATGGCCGCTCGCCAATTGTTATCTATTGCTTCGAAAGTGTTGCGACTATGTAAATATAGACCTTTGCACTAGCTCATTTGTTACTTGTTTTTATCTATGTTTATCTATTTGTTATTGTATTGCTCATAGCAGGCAACAGTTCGAGATTAACTGGAGAGAAGTCTGTACCCGGGGCTTGTTTTTCGTGCGCCACCCCGTATTTCACTCATCACATGTTTACTCAACTCAGTACAAACCGAACGAATGGTTCAAATGGCTCTGAGCACTATGGGACTCAACTGCTGAGGTCATTAGTCCCCTAGAACTTAGAACTAGTTAAACCTAACTAACCTAAGGACATCACAAACATCCATGCCCGAGGCAGGATTCGAACCTGCGACCGTAGCGGTCTTGCGGTTCCAGACTGCAGCGCCTTTAACCGCACGGCCACTTCGGCCGGCCAAACCGAACGAATCAATCATTTCAAGACTATACGAATTCGTTTGTTTGACGTTACAAGCGAGGAATGAGGTTCGTATTACATTACACTAGCCACTACCTACTCTAGCTTTTGCCGAGCGGTTCTAGGCGCTTCAGTACGGAACCACGCTCCTGCTACGGCCGCAGGTTCGAATCCTGCCTCGGGCATGGATGTGTATGATGTCCTTAGGTTAGTTAGGCTTAAGTAGTTCTAAGCCTATGATTACCTCAAATGTTAAGTCCCATAGTGTTTAGAGCCATTTTTTGAAAGCAACAGCTCATTGTGACCAGCCAGTTGCGGCTACGTGAAGTGGCGACCACTCGCCCCGAGTGGTGGCAGCGACAAAAATCGCCTTGTGTGACATAAGTTGTCTCGCAGTTATTAGCGATCCAAATCTGACTGTAGTTTGTCACACAAGAAAGTTCGATCGACGAGTGAATAGACGTTTACACATCAAAAAAGTCAAATCGAGATAAGGCAGTAAGGAAAATAATGTGAAACTTCCTCGAAAATCTTACTAGTCGAGAACCATTAATTTCGAAAACCATTAATTCTCGAACGAGCAGTTCACCAACTGCTCCTTCATTGGTTGTCGTTATTCTAGGCTATGAATGAGAAACAATACTGTTTACACAGTTGCGCTTTCGTAAGTGAGGTAGAGGATCTACATCAGGGATGTCCAGCTTTTTAGCATACGTGGGCCACAACGGAAGAAGACGAGTATTTTTCGGCCGCACATATTATGTTTAACATTAACAATAACCACTGAGGAAAATAAAGAAAAAAACTGAACGGGTTGAACCAACGAGGGAATAGCATTGTGTGGCGGGTGTATCAAATTGAAAATACTCAGTTTATCATAACTCTACATGAACAGAATTTTATAACTTTTTTTTACCGATCACGTGATAGATACTCAGCTCTTGGGTAGCGCTGATACTTGCTTTGGCCGCAGGCCACGGCTTGGACACCGCTGATCTGCACTTTCAGATAAAGAAAACAACGCATTTCGGAGAGAGCTAACCACAAACGTCTCAATAATGAACACTGAAGTGGAAGCCCGAGCCACTTAAGACCTTTCAAAGAGGCCGTGTGCGCCTCGGTAAGCCCAATATCCAGCTATTTGGCGTGAGCGCCGTGTGTGTGTGGGGTGCACTCAGCAGGGCAAAGTGTATTTCGGCCGGCCCTCAATAGAGTTTACCCGGCGTGTGGAGAGGCCGCCCACTCTGCGCTCGGCGGCAGGCGTAACCTCATCTGCGCGCCGGGCTCCAGTTGCGGGCAGAGAGCCCGGCAGCCCGCAGACCGCAGCCGTGCAAAACGCTCCTCTGCGTAGCGTGGCGCGGTGTGGCGCGGCCGCCGTAAACGGCACTGTGTCAGCCGCGCTTGCCCCCGTTCTTCAGTCGCCCGTGTTTGAGCAAGCAGGCTGAGAACGCCACGGAGACCGAAGAAAGCAACACTCGCACAAGATGTGTCTAGAAATTTACGTCAGCGTACAACCATCACCTACACTTCCGGATTATTAGTACTTACATGAACCGTAGCCTCTCCCCGATGTTATTCAATCTGTATATTGAGCAAGCAGTGAAGGAAACAAAAGAAAAGTTCGGAGTAGGTATAGAAATCCATAGAGAAGAAATAAAAACTTTGAGGTTCGCCGACGACATTGTAATTCTGTCAGAGACAGCAAAGGACTTAAAAGAGCAGTTCAACGGAATGGACAGTGTCTTGAAAGGAGGATATAAGATGAACATCAACAAAAGCAAAACGAGGATAATGGAATGTAGTCGAATTAAGTGATGCTGAGGGAATTAGATTAGGAAAAGAGACACTTAAAGTAGCAAAGGAGGTTTGCTATTTGGGGAGCAAAATAACTGACGATGGTCGAAGTAGGGAGGATATAAAATGTAGACTGGCAATGGCAAGGAAATCGTTTCTGAAGAAGAGAAATTTGTTAACATCGAGTATAGATTTAAGTGTCAGGAAGTCGTTTCTGAAAGTATTTGTATGGAGTGTAGCCATGTATGGAAGTGAAACATGGACGATAAATACTTTGGACAAGAAGAGAATAGAAGCTTTCAAAATGTGGTGCTACAGAAGAATGCTGAAGATTAGATGGGTAGATCATATAACTAATGAGGAGGTATTGAATAGGATTGGGGAGAAGAGAAGTTTGTGGCACAACTTGACTAGAAGAAGGGATCGGTTGGTACGACATGTTCTGAGGCATTAAGGGATCACCAATTTAGTATTGGAGGGCTGCGTGGAGGGTAAAAATCGTAGAGGGAGACCAAGAGATGAATACACTAAACAGATACAGAAGGATGTAGGTTGCAGTAGGTACTGGGAGATGAAGAAGCTTGCACAGGATAGAGTAGCACGGAGAGCTGCATCAAACCAGTGTCAGGACTGAAGACCACAACAACAACAACATGAACCGTATACCTAAAATTGTCTGTTGTGCGAGAAAGGCATCTACTCAGAAGTATAAGTGAAATCCGTGAAATGTAGGTGAAGTTATAACTGAATCGCCAATGCTCAGCACTTGCAACAATGACAAATAAAAACTGGGCTGGATGGAATTGCAATGGTTAGTTAAATTTGGAAAATATTATAAATATAATTAATGAAGCAATGGAAATTAACGGTCGCCAGCTCACTACGTGAGCAAAGTTACTGTCTCTATAGTGAATGTCTGTTAATACTGAGAAACTTACGTAAGACTGCTTGGTTTTGTTGCAAGGCGAAAACAACACAAAATTGGTAAATATTGCTCTGGCGTAATTTCAAATGGATAAGTCATAGTAAAAATGTACCTTTCCAGTTAAGTACTAACTCTTGGGAATCAATTAGTAATAACCAAAAAACAGCAAAATCTCTTAAATAGCAAACAGTTACGAAAATGCAAAAATTCGTGACGTCGCTCACTGTAATGCCTACAGTAATTTCACTCCTAAAGTTATTCATTACTGAATGCTGTCGTTTAGCTTGAAAATTATCATAATGATGCAGCGTCATTCAATAACCACTTTCCTCTAGATACAGTCATGTAATATGCAAAGCCAAAATTTCAGTTGTGGAAGAATGGCGAAGTTCTGATGTGATTTTACTGACTTTTTTGTTCCATGCAACTTCAACTTTTACTAATGTTCATTAAAATTAGTCTAAAAACGTCGTGCAGTCACTACTATTATTTGCTCAAGATGTTAACAAACGTTTCTGACTCATTGCAGTCGCGTATAATTAAAAGCTTATTATCTATAAAAAAACTACGAAAAATCAGTAATTAGTCTTTCTTCAGGCTCAGATGTCGCCGGTGCAATGTAAGGCGTTGTTGGTTGACAATGTGTGGCACAGGCTCTTCTTGTTGAACCTCCGTAACAAATGATATTGCACCCACACTAATGTTCATGTTGCTTTGCATCCTCTTGTGGTAATTATACTGTGCAAATTAATACCACATACTCCGGCCGTACGCGCCAAATTACTCGCCGAACCATTGCACACTTTAGCAGGTTTTAAGAAGGTTTATAACATCTGTTTTGTTGAAATTGAAAATGAGAAGCCCAGAAGTTGAGTGATTTCATTTCGTGCTGTTTATTACCGTTTATGCCTGTGCTTGACGCCTATCATTAGGATGGTTCTTATAAGGGAGTTACATAAAAATATCAAGTGATCTGGGCAACGCCCACCCCTCATTTTCTTACTTCTGACTCATTTCGCTAATGTGCCAAATTTCGTTACAATTAATGATAACCCAATAAAATAAGTCTGCGTATTTTCTACTCGAGCCGGCCGGAGTGGCCGAGCGGTTCTAGGCGCTACAGTCTGGAACCGCGCGACCGCAAGGGTACTACTAGATAACACCATATACAAAATGTGTGAATGCAGCATAAATCAGTACTAGCAAAAATCAACGCCAGTTTCAGCATAAAAAATGGTTCAAATGGTTCTGAGCACTATGGGACTTAACTTCTGAGGTCATCGGTCCCCTATAACTTAGAACTACTTAAACCTAGCTAACCTAAGGACATCACACACATCCATGCCCGAGGCAGGATTGGAACCTGCGACCGTAGCGGTCGCGCGGTTCCAGACTGAAGCGCCCAGAACAGCTCAATTTCAGTGGTACTTACCGTTAACTTGCAAAGTAGCCTAGCGCCCTAAACGAAACACCTTATTAAATATCGAATCCTTCGAAATATCCTGTTAAATATCGGATCCACCGAAGAGTGGCACCGTTAGGGACGCGGATCGTCCTGTCATTTCAAGTTCCTCCATAAACTAGAAACGCTCGGCCACTCCGGCCGGCAGTTTCAGCATATATTTCGTTTCTTTGCAGTCAGGAAATTATACATTATCTTCACACCTCTGTCCGCCGTATCATACACCGAGGAGACATAAGTCATGGGATAGCGATATGCACATAGATGGCGGTACTATCGCGTATACAAAGTATAACAGAGCACTGCATTGGCGTAGCTGTCATATGTACTCCGGTGATTGAAGAGAAAAGGTTTCCGATGAATACGTCTACAAAGCCAAGTTACTTTGGTTCAACAAAGCGACTTGCTGCACGACCAGAATAACTGACTTTGGACACGGAATGGTAGTTAGAGCTAGACACATGGGACATTGCATTTCGAAAATCGTTAGGGAATTCAATATTCCGAGATCCACAGCGTCAAGAGTGTGCCGAGAATACCAGATTTCAGGCATTACCTCTGACCGCGAACAAAGCAGTAGCCGACTGTCTTCATTTAGCGACCAAGAGTAGTGGCGTTTGCCTAGTCAGTGCTAACATAGAAGCAACACCATGACATAGTCTGCAGCACCTCTGTTGGGCTCGTGACCACATAGGTTAAATCCTAGACTACTAAAAAACCGTGACCTCGTCAGATGAGCTCCAATTCCAGTTGGTAAGAGCTGATCCTAGGGTTCGAATGTGACACAGACCCCATGAGGTCATAGACCCAAGCTTCAACAAGGCACTGTGCAAGCTGGTGGTGGCTCCATAATACTGTTGGCTGTGTTTACCTGGATCGACCTAGGCCCTTGGTCCAACTAAACCTCTTGGGAACCATTTGCAGCCTTTGATGGACTGCAAGTTCCCAAACAGCGATGGAATTTTTATGGATGACAATGTGCCATGTCACCGGGCTTCAGTTGTTCATGACTGGTTCGAAAAATATTCTGGACAATTCGAGCAAATGATTTGGCCACCCACATCGTCTAACATTAAGCCCATGGAACATTATGGGCCATAATCGAGAGGTCAGAAAATACTGCACCGGCAACACTTTCGCAGTTATGGGTGGCTATAGAGGCAGCATGGCTCAGCATTTCTGTAAGCGACTTGCAACGACTTGAGGCTATGCCACGTCAAGGTTTAGCACTACTCCTGGAAAATGGAAGTCCGACACAATCTTAGGAAATATCGCATAACTTTGTCGCCTTGCTGTATGTCGCCTTAAGATTTTCCGCGTGCTCTTTGGTACTGTGATGTGAAGTGTCTGATTCCCAAGAAAAAGGAACTTTACTTCAGAAATCTAAATCTATGTTTAACTTCTTCGTCATCTCCAGCTTGTTGACCTAAATGAACTCATCACTCCGCTGCAGAGTAAAAATTTAGTTCTGGAAACATCCCTCAGGCTGTGGCTAAACCCTGTCTCTGCAATGTCCCATCTTCCGGGAATACTTGTGACGACAAATTTCGCAGTTTCAAAGTTTGGATGGCAGCAGATGAGGCACTGCAGGAAGTAAAGCTTTGAGGACAAGTCCTGAGTTGTGCTTGGGTAGCTCAACCGATAGTGGACTTGCCTTAGAAAGACGAAGGTCCCGAGTTCGGCTCTCGGCCAGGCAGACAATTTTAATCTGTCAGGAAGTTTCGTATCAGCTAACACTCCATCGCAGATTGAAACTCTCATTCATGATAGCAGTCAAGCAGACCCATAAGCAGTAATAAACAACTCGTAATGACGAGACCAAACTTCTCGGCCACTGCGACGTGTGTTAGTCCTCTTCAATTTTAACAAAATAGTTCTTAAATTTCTTATAAAAACAAAAAGAAAAAAGCCAGACGGTGTGATTGAAGAAACACGAAATTTAAAAAAAAAAAAAAAAAAAAAAAAAGCACCACCGTAACGCCATACGGTGTCTTCTGCAACCATTCACACTTAGTGGGCCCCGAGATTTGTGTAATAGTAAAACATAATAAAACTAGTAGTTAGGGGTTATTACCCAGTCGACGACACGATTATTACAAAGGAAGATAGAGTTTCGAATGGAAAAAGACTGGGGAGGAAATCGTACTCAAGCGAGAGCATGGAAATTAATTATCTTAACGAAATTCTGTACTAAAGTTTGATGGTATTCCTGTTATTCTTTATGAGATTGCCAGTTGAATAGGATTAGTGGTGCATCATATACTTGTTGAAACGTAATGAAATAAACTGCGATACGCCTTACTTTCATTATTTCACACAGCCTCTTCCAAGTGATTAAAAGCATTCGTATACTCTAAGACTACAATTTATCTCTCTTGTTTAAACACGTCTTTTTCCTGTGAATTGTCTTAGAATAAAAATCACCTGTCCGCAAAATCGCTCGACTGCTCAAGGTTATATACTCCATGAAGTCCGCAATTGGGTTTACAACATTACGATGTAATCCGTATCCTGAACAGCCTCTGTCAGACCTGTCACCCTTTTTTTCCTTTTTCTTAAGAACTGTAACCAGATCTATCGCCCATTCCTCTCATTTCTTTATGATGTCGCAAAACCATTTTTTACGTCTTGTGTTACAAATTACGGACATTTATAGTCTTTCTTCTATACTTCATTTTAATACTGCTTCTAATCTGCAAAGCGATCATCACTAATACTGCGAGCAGACCACAAAATCAACACTTTTCGACAGAGTATTTCCCACTGTTGTTTGAAATACGCTGATCAAGTTCACGTATTACCATGTATTTGGATAACAAAAATCTCGTCTCTAAAAATCAACCTGGAGTTCGTAAACAGAGTTAAACTTTGACGCTTTATCCTAGCTTACGATTTCCAAAGAAGAGATGGACCGTCAATTCCTGGTCAACAGCTCCTCTATACCCTCCTTTGTGGTTTGCCTGAGTGGGAAAACCCACTTAGTAACCATCTCAGCATTTTCTGCTGTGGGATTGATAACCTATCCCAAGGTTGGAACCCAGTTGGGGGTTAATTAAGACCTGTATGTCGCGATTTACATCGCTCACGTGTTGTGTTCTAGAGTCGTGCAGCGAGCTGACAGACCTCCACATTCGCGAAACAATCTAATTGTAACACTTTCTTACAAACTAAGTTTGTCTAGCAGAATGTAACAGTTGCTGTCATATAAAAACATAAACTAATTGCAGAAACCTGCAAGCGTCACTGTCGATTTCCTTCATTTGAATTTACTCTCTGTTGCCCCAAGTACTTTCTTTTCCATGGCAATAAACACGATGTGAACCGAATCATATCCTTTAACATTCCTAACCCTTTTTCCGAGGTCCATTCTAGGTTTGACTTTCGTTTTAAATGATAAAGTATAAAAAGTGAGGGATAAGACGTACGATTTAGATTGAAAACAAAAAATAGTACAAAATACAGATACTGTGAAGGCTGATCTGTTTATAACTTATATATAGCTGAGCTAAGTGAAAATTAATGAGTATATGACTAGAGCAATGACGACAGTAAAGATGTATTGTACGTAGACGGTCTTCTAACCGAATATTTTGATACTGTTGAAATTATGTTTAAAGTTCGTTGGAAGACGCTAAGTGCTCTCGTTGTCAAGCACTGGATCAGTGCTGTCTGCGTAATTTGCACTCCGTTTTCAGCAAAATCTAATTGTTCACGAATCTTAAGTCATAGTTCCTGAATGGTGAATCGTATAATGATATAATTTTGCAAATATATTCAATGATATCTGTGGATACAATGTGTAAAATCTGTTGCGAATAGAATCAGTAGTAAAGAAGTAATAAATTGGTACTTCAGACCTGATGCGGCATTTTTCTGTATGAACAGCGAAAATGTAGTAAGCGATGAACTTTTTTCCTTTCATCATTTCGTGGGAAGTGTCAATGAGGAAAATTTTTGTTAATGTTTTAAATTATGTGGAAGTCTGTTGCAAGTCACTAAGTGCTCTCGCTCTCAAATACTGGATGAATATCGTCTGGATATTTGCGCGCGGTGAGTTACTCTGCCTCATCTACATCGATACTGTGCAAATCACATTTAAGTGCCTGGCAGAGGGTTCATCGAACCACCTTCACAATTCTCTATTGTTCCAATCTCGTATAGGGCGCGGAAAGAACAAACACCTATATCTTTCCGTACGAGCTCTGATTTCTCTTATTTTGTTATGGTGACCGTTTCTCACCATGTAGGTCGGAGTCAACAAAATTTTTCATATTCGGAGTAGAAAGTTGGTGATTGAAATTTCGTGAGAAAATTCCGCCGCAACGAAAAACGCCTTTCTTTAAATGATGTCCACTCCAAATCCTGTATCATTTCAGGGACACTGTTTCCCCTATACAAAACTTGCTGCCCTTCTTTAAACTTTTTCGATGTACTCCGTCAATCCTATATGGTAAGGATCCAACACCATGCAGCAGTATTCTAAAAGAGGACGGACAAGCGTAGTCTAGGCAGTCTCCTTAATAGATCTGTTACATTTTTCAAGTGTCCTGCCAATAAAACGCGGCCTTTGGTTAGCCTTCCCCACAACATATTCTATGTGTTCCTTCCAATTTAAGTTGCTCGTAATTGTAATTTCTAGGTATTTAGTTGAATTTACGGCCTTTCGATTTAACTGATTTATCGTGTAACCGAAGTTTGTTTCTTTTAGCACTTATGTGGATGACCTCACACTTTTCGTTATTTAGGGTCAACTGCCAATTTTCGCACCATACAGATATCTTTTCTGAATTAGTTGTTCTCGTAGCGTAGACGGTAGTGCAAGAGACTGCCGTCCCATGTCCAACCTTTGTATCACTCTGTTCGGTTTTAGGAAACCAAACGAAAAGCATGTTTGGCGATATAGTCTCTGGCAGGCCCTTGAACGTGCGTGAGCAACCTCCAGACAAGCTATCATCAATGCTGGTTAATTCGGAAATAGTACAGCATCTTGAATTTTTTTCTGAACAATTATTTATCAGCACACCCTACCGTGCAACAGCCTTACATGCTTTTCAGACTGTTTCTGACAACCCTGTATATATCGTTTCTAATTATAATACTTGTCTTACTGTGTTAAATATTTAGCGTAAGATTATACACCTTAAAGAGTAATATATGCTAGAACTCTGAATTTTTAAAATCTACCGACAGTCATATGAAATACTGAAAAAAATATTGTTGCCCCTGGAAGCCGTTAGATAGGCTACCTGCGATTAGGACTTTGCATCAAGAACCATAGACCATGAATCACGTTTAGTAATATAGATGATAGAAGGGAATCTCTCATGTTCATAAAAAGAGTTGTACTTTCGGTATAATTACCATGAGTTAAAAAGGGCTACTTGCTTTAACAGCATGCAACACAATCCGACAGCAATAACACTTTCACACACGCTAAGAGAAGAAAACTACTACACTCCTGGAAATTGAAATAAGAACACCGTGAATTCATTGTCCCAGGAAGGGGAAACTTTATTGACGCATTCCTGGGGTCAGATACATCACATGATCACACTGACAGAACCACAGGCACATAGACACAGGCAACAGAGCATGCACAATGTCGGCACTAGTACAGTGTATATCCACCTTTCGCAGCAATGCAGGCTGCTATTCTCCCATGGAGACGATCGTAGAGATGCTGGATGTAGTCCTGTGGAACGGCTTGCCATGCCATTTCCACCTGGCGCCTCAGTTGGACCAGCGTTCGTGCTGGACGTGCAGACCGCGTGAGACGACGCTTCATCCAGTCCCAAACATGCTCAATGGGGGACAGATCCGGAGATCTTGCTGGCCAGGGTAGTTGACTTACACCTTCTAGAGCACGTTGGGTGGCACGGGATACATGCGGACGTGCATTGTCCTGTTGGAACAGCAAGTTCCCTTGCCGGTCTAGGAATGGTAGAACGATGGGTTCGATGACGGTTTGGATGTACCGTGCACTATTCAGTGTCCCCTCGACGATCACCAGTGGTGTACGGCCAGTGTAGGAGATCGCTCCCCACACCATGATGCCGGGTGTTGGCCCTGTGTGCCTCGGTCGTATGCAGTCCTGATTGTGGCGCTCACCTGCACGGCGCCAAACACGCATACGACCATCATTGGCACCAAGGCAGAAGCGACTCTCATCGCTGAAGACGACACGTCTCCATTCGTCCCTCCATTCACGCCTGTCGCGACACCACTGGAGGCGGGCTGCACGATGTTGGGGCGTGAGCGGAAGACGGCCTAACGGTGTGCGGGACCGTAGCCCAGCTTCATGGAGACGGTTGCGAATGGTCCTCGCCGATACCCCAGGAGCAACAGTGTCCCTAATTTGCTGGGAAGTGGCGGTGCGGTCCCCTACGGCACTGCGTAGGATCCTACGGTCTTGGCGTGCATCCGTGCGTCGCTGCGGTCCGGTCCCAGGTCGACGGGCACGTGCACCTTCCGCCGACCACTGGCGACAACATCGATGTACTGTGGAGACCTCACGCCCCACGTGTTGAGCAATTCGGCGGTACGTCCACCCGGCCACCCGCATGCCCACTATACGCCCTCGCTCAAAGTCCGTCAACTGCACATACGGTTCACGCCCACGCTGTCGCGGCATGCTACCAGTGTTAAAGACTGCGATGGAGCTCCGTATGCCACGGCAAACTGGCTGACACTGACGGCGGTGGTGCACAAATGCTGCGCAGCTAGCGCCATTCGACGGCCAACACCGCGGTTCCTGGTGTGTCCGCTGTGCCGTGCGTGTGATCATTGCTTGTACAGCCCTCTCGCAGTGTCCGGAGCAAGTATGGTGGGTCTAACACACCGGTGTCAATGTGTTCTTTTTTCCATTTCCAGGAGTGTACTCGTGACTGTTATCAGATACGGCAAAGCTGTGTTTGCATCTAAAAGCAACTGCAACTTGCCCGTTGCTTACTGTTTGAAAGAATTTGATCAGTAAATAGGCAAAGTGCGCTGACAGGTATTGTTTACAAGAGAACGAAATAGTGACGCGATTAGAAGGCCCCACACGCTGCAGCACGATTACTATCCTAAGCTGCTATGAGTGGATCTAACGGATTGGTTATTCGGCGAGTGTTTCCAGTAGTGGGTACGTAACTTATGTCTGTACAAGTACAGAGTTTCGCGGAATCACCTACGTCTTTTTACGCTAGTATGCGGAATGCGACTGGCAGTAATCTTTTGTATGAGTTCACATTTCTCTGAGTCTCCTGTTCAGTACACGAGACTTACGTTGAAGCAGTAGTATGGTTTTGACTCTCTTTGGAGTGTGTACTCTCGGAATTTTGCAAGATCCGCTATGAGCAGAACATCTTTCTTCTAGTGTCTCTTAAAATACTTTGCTGAATATTTCGCCGACACTCACAAACTGACTAAACAGTCTCCAGATGACGCACGCTGCTCTTCTTTGATGCCTCCCTACCTCTTCGGTTAATCCAACGTGATAAGAATCCTACACAGAACAATAGCCGGCCGGAGTGGCCGAGCGGTTAAAGGCGCTACAGTCTGGAACCGCACGACCGCTACGGTCACAGGTTCGAATCCTGCCTCGGGCATGGATGTGTGTGATGTCCTTAGGTTAGTTAGGTTTAAGTAGTACTAAGTTCTATGGGACTTATGACCACAGCAGTTGAGTCCCATAGTGCTCAGAGCCATTTGAACCATTTTTGAACAGAACAATACTTAATGAATGAGGGAAGGAAGCCTACTTCTCGTGTACGGATTACATTTCGTTAGGATTCTTCCAAAAATCACAGACTGGACTCTGACTTTCTTACGACTACGTTTTTTTAGTCGTTACTCTGTAGTTAGCTCCGAATAAATATTCATACACGCTTTAGAGTTGTAACAGATTCCAATGACTGATCGCAGGTATTGTAATCCAGTAATATCGCGTATTCTTCTATTTGCACGCATTGCATCCCATTTATTTGCGTTGAAGTTCAGCTTGCAGTCTTTGCAACGCTCATCATCTCCAAGCCTATCAGCATTTCGAAATCGTTTGCTAATGAAATCTCCTCACGCACAACTGTTTTGCTCACAAAGCGACAGACTTCTCTTACCACGTTACTTGCAGCGTGAATAGTAGCGGTTCTGTCACAATACCTGGACATCCTCCAGGCGCTACTTCCGCAGGTGACGATGCCTCACAATTCCAGATAACGTACTGAGTTCGTTTGACTAAGAACCCTTGAATGCGAAAGTATGTCTGTTCGGACACTCAAACTGTAGCTACATTATTCACTAGGAGACAGTAAGGAATTGCAGAGAAGTCTTTTAGCAAGCCAAGGAACGCTGTATCAGTTTGAATCTACTATCTATAACATTTCTATCTATAACGTTTTGGATCTTATGAATAAACAGAGCAGTAGCTGCTTGTGGAATCTTCGTTGATTCCTATAAAGACGTTATTCGGTCTCTTAAAACCTCGCCATAAACAAGCAGAAAATTTATTCCGAAGTCTGCAGTAAACGTAAGTGATACAAGTCTGATCTTCGGTACACACGTCCTGCGACCCTTCTAATAACTACAAATTTTTCCAATCATATATAATGTACAGAATCTGCAGGGTACCCCTCCAGATCCCACGACGTTCTCTAAATAGTGTGTCAGTTCGTCTTCCACTTCTACGATCATTTCTTTCTACACCCATCACATCTGCATCCGGCGATCTAAAATAGGAATTATCATATTCCCTTCTCCGGCGAAACAATATTGAAAGCAAAACTTTACAATTTCAGCTCCACTCGTCACCAGGCCTCTAGGAAACTTATTGTTATCAAACTGCCAGTAAGTAGCACATTCACATCGTGGAATAATCGAGTTATTTAAACAGTGTTCATAGACTCAGTTCGTATGAGATATTTTAGCGTGGCAGATTAATAACGTCTAGGCCAGAAATTGTAACACATGATATGGAGAGTATAGCTATCACGTATCAGGAGATAGTAGCGGTCCATGTGCTACTTCTAAGAATACTGACAGTTTATGACTCAAACCTAGGGTCGACCAGCTGGATCTCAATGGTTTGGAGTCATGGACTGTGCGGCTGGTCCCGGCGGAGGTTCGAGTCCTCCCTCGGGCATGGGTGTGAGTGTTTGTCTTTAGGATAATTTAGGTTAAGTAGTGTGTAAGCTTAGAGACTGATGACCTTAGCAGTTAAGTCCCATAAGATTTCACACACATTCGAACATTTTTTTCAATGGTTTGCCTAAGGAGGGTGGAAGTACAACTGAACGCTCGATTTCTAAAAGTTTTTTAAGCCAGAAAATATTCAGAAATGGCATTAAAACGGAGGAATAAGAGAACTGTGTGACACCGCTGCCCGCTTCGTGGCTCTGATGTTAGTACATTGAGCTTTTACTAAAACATATTTCATTATGGAAAAGTATAAAGTGTTCAAAATAAAATACACTGAAAAAGAATTTACACTGAGGTGATAAGCCTTGGAACACTCCCTAATAACGTATCGGACCTCCTTTTGCTCGCTTAGTATAGCAGCTAGACGCGGGACGCGTTGAAGTTCCCTGCATAAATATTGAGCCATGTTGCTTTTACAGCTGTCCACAGTTGTGGAAGTGTTGCCGGTGCAGGATTTTGTGCACGAACTGACCTCTTGATTATGTCCCATCACTGTTCGGTGGGATTCATTCGGACATCTGAGCAGCCAAATCATTCGCTCGACTAATATAAACCAGTCGCGAACAAATGTGGGCCAGTGACATGGTGCACTGTCATCCACAAAAATTCCATCGTTTTTTGGGAACAAACGTCGACTACAATGGGTCTAAAGGCCGAACATCCAGAGATTCTAGTCATTTCCATGTAAACAGCCCTCACCATTATGAAGCCATCTCCAGCTTGCACAGTGCCTTGTTGACAACTTGGGTCCGTGGATTCTTGGAGTCTGCAGCCCCACTCTAACCCTACCTTCAGCTCTTACGAACTGAAATCAAGACTCATCTGAACAGACCACACTTTTACAGTCGTCTAGGGTCCAATCGATTCGGTCACGAGCCCAGGAGACGTGCTGTAGGGGATGTCCTGCTCTTAGCAACAGCACTCACTTCGATCGTATGCTGCCATAGCCCATTAACGCCAAATTTCGCCGCACTGTCCTAACAGATACGTTCGTCACGCGTCCCGCAATCATTTCTGCGCTTATTTCACACAGTGTTGCTTGTCTGTTAGCGCTGATAACGCTACGTAAACGTCGCTGCTCTAGGTCGTTAAGTGAAGGCCGTCAGCCACTGCATTATCTGTGGTGAGAGGTAATACCTGAAATGTGGTATTCCCGGCACACTGTTGACACTCTGGATCGCAGAATATTGAATTCCCCAACGATTTTCTAAATTGAATGTCCCATGCGCCTAGTTCCAACTACTACTCCGTGTTCAAAGTCAGTTAATTCTCGTCGTGCGGCCATAATCACGTCGGAAACCTTTCCACATGAATCACATGAGTACAGGCGACAACTCCGCCAATGCGCTCTCCTTTTATACCTTTTATACACGGTATTAGCGCCATCTTCATTTGTTTATATTCCATGACTTTCGTCACCTCAGTATATACGTCATTTTGTAACCTCCTCACCAAAAAGTTTATACATCACAATGAATACTTATCAAGTTGTGAAAAAAATTGCGGAACAGAGCAGAGGGAATATATCACAACCTTTTCTATCACTCATTGATTTTGTAAAAACTTTTGACTTAACTAAAACCGTACTAACGATTTCTTAAGTAATAAGGCATTGTTTCCCCATTTGATACTATACTGAAAAATATATAATGTCAATACTACAGCTTCCACTACACGTCATCAAGGTAAGGTAGATTCGGAATTGTAAAAGAAGTCAAGCAGTAAGATTCTGTGACAGCAAAACTCTTCAAAACACCCAAGGAAGATGTTTTCTGTTACCTCAGCTACGAAAAGAAGAAGGAATACGGATCAGCAGAGGGTATCTGAACTATCTTCGTTTAAATGAAGACATTGTACGGTTTGCATTTCTCGCGGAGAACGGCGGTTATTCTTAGTACTCTAAAATGAACATAACCAGTCTCGACCGCAAGGGACGTTTTTTGTGTTTATCGGTTCCTGTCAGTTACTGACCATCTTCAGACTTCATACCATTTTGGTAGGCGGTGGCGGCGAACGGAGCAGGTGAGTGGAGTTCGTAACGCGAGCTCCGTTCACATTCATCATTGAAGTTAGTCTGCAATTGAGGCGAACAGCACAATAAAATGAACATAAACAATTTCAATCGCAAGAAAGCTTTTTTTATGCTCACCGGTTTCGGTCAGTTATTAACCATCTTCAGACCTCATACCATGTTGGTAGGCGGTAGCGGTGAACGGAGCTCGCGTTACGAACTCCACTCACCTGCTCCGTTCGCCGCCACCGCCTACCAACATGGTATGAGGTCTGAAGATGGTTAATAACTGACCGAAACCGGTAAGCATAAAAAAAAGCTTTCTTTCGATTGAAATTGTTTATGTTCATTTTATTGTGCTGTTCGCCTCAACTGCAGACTAACTTCAATGATGAATGTAATAACTTGTAAATCTGAATGATGTAATAAATCTAAAATATTCGATATTTTAAAAATAAAATAGAGCAGTTGGCTCGACAGTAACAAAAATAAGAAGAAAAGTAAAAATGACCTGCAGCGGATAGTTTACCGACGACGTATATAACCAGTGTTGGAAGATGACAGAGAGAACATGGGCTTTTGAAACGGATAAAACTTTCAAAAACTGATAGTCAACGAGTAATAGAGAAGTGCATAATAGTAATTGCTAGGTGAGGCAGGAAAACAAGCAAATGACTCAGGAAACAGACTGGAGTAGATGGCGTGATTATAATCCTAATGTAAATGGCGTAGTTCGGTGACACATGTAGTTTGGCGAATAGATGGTATATTAACCAGCGCAGTTCAATGCTGCATCCGAAGATATTAGAAAACAGCGAGACGACGTGCTAATGAAAGCTGAGTATATGGCAATAAACAAAATGTAGAACCAACTTCAATGCATGCAGATCAAGTCCGTAATTCAGAGCAGACCTTTATTTGGCAATGTATCTCTAATAACAGATGTTAATGATTTAACATTATCCCAACAGACATCTATGTTTACAGCATAGCAATATTTTAAAAGTAATTGCTGATTACTTGTTTCCAATGGGAAAACAGTAACAACTTTAGTGACAGTGCATACAGAAAAAAGACACTAACATCAATAAGCGCAGCACTAAATTCCTGATAATAAACATCTGGCATCTGTATATACACGCTGTCCGCATGAAACCTTGCTGGTTTGCAAATGCAGTTGAAAAACCTAAGCGATTCCATTTGTTTTGTTTGAGGTGCTAGATAATTATTACAAATGACTACACGTCAAGAGAAAGCCCAGTGCGTGGTATTATTCCGCCAGTAATTCATCTCCTACCTTCCATTCTTCACACAAGTTCTTCCGCTTACCTTGTGGGGCTAATACTCCTGGAAGAATGGATACTGCGGTGACATGGCTTAGCCATACTCTGCAGTGGAGTGTGCGCTGATAATAAAGTTGCCCGCAGTTTAAAACTGTGTGCCAAACATGTACTTAATCCCAGGACCTCTGCCTTTCGTGGGCATGATAATCTTTCTTCCAGGAGTGCTAGTCCCGCAAGACATGTGGGAAACTTCTGCGAAGCGTGAAAGATAGAAGATGTACTGGGGGAAGTAAAGCCATGGGGACAGATCGTGTTTTGTGTTCGTGTAGCTCCGTTGGTAGAGCACATGCCCATGAGAGGCAAAGGTCCTGGGCTCGAATTTCGGTCTGGCACGTACTTTTAATCTGCTAGTAAGTTTCATATCCCCGATGTCACTAAATCTGTAAATTGTGCAAGCAACAACGAAAGCCGAGGAGGAAGTCGGAAAGTTTAAGTTCATGGAGAAGAAATAAAAGCTTTGAGGTTTTTCGATGACATTTTTAGAGATAGCAAAGGATTTGGAAGAACAGTGAAAGGGAATCTACAGTGTCTTCAAAAGACGTTTAAGACAAACATCATCAAAACTGAAACAAGAGTGATGGAAAGTAGTCGAATTAAATCAGATGACGCAGAGGGAATTTAATTAGAAAATGAGACACACAAAATAGTCGACAAATTTTGCTACTTGCCCAACAAAATAACTAAGGATGGCCGAATCAAAGATTTTATAAATTGCAGACTGCCAACAACAAGGCATGCAGTTCTGAAACCGAAGGATCTGTTAATATCTAAAATAAATTTAAATGTTAGGAAGCATTTTCTGAAGGTATTTTAAGCGCAGCCTTGTACGGAAGTTAAATGAGGGCGATAAGCAGTTCAGAAAAGAAGAGAACAGAAGCTTGTGACAGAGATTTTCGTCCTTTGACTGCATATTTGTAATCATTTATTTCACACAATCATGATTTCGGCTTTATAGCCATTCTCAAGTGCAATTTGAACTCCATTCCTCATTTCGCTGCTTTAGAGTTCACCTTGTTCTTCACTTGGATATTATTAGGAATCACTTGGTTAGCCCTGTACTTATTGCTAAATCATATACATTCTGTTGATATGATCAGTTATTATTATTATTATTATTATTTATTTTATGGCCTTCATTGGACCACTGTAGTCAAAAATACAAAGTTCTAAACAAGTTGTTACACATGGATACAATTTGGTTCGACAATAACTTATACACTCCTGGAAATGGAAAAAAGAACACATTGACACCGGTGTGTCAGACCCACCATACTTGCTCCGGACACTGCGAGAGGGCTGTACAAGCAATGATCACACGCACGGCACAGCGGACACACCAGGAACCGCGGTGTTGGCCGTCGAATGGCGCTAGCTGCGCAGCATTTGTGCACCGCCGCCGTCAGTGTCAGCCAGTTTGCCGTGGCATACGGAGCTCCATCGCAGCCTTTAACACTGGTAGCATGCCGCGACAGCGTGGACGTGAACCGTATGTGCAGTTGACGGACTTTGAGCGAGGGCGTATAGTGGGCATGCGGGAGGCCGGGTCGACGTACCGCCGAATTGCTCAACACGTGGGGCGTGAGGTCTCCACAGTACATCGATGTTGTCGCCAGTGGTCGGCGGAAGGTGCACGTGCCCGTCGACCTGGGACCGGACCGCAGCGACGCACGGATGCACGCCAAGACCGTAGGATCCTACGCAGTGCCGTAGGGGACCGCACCGCCACTTCCCAGCAAATTAGGGACACTGTTGCTCCTGGGGTATCGGCGAGGACCATTCGCAACCGTCTCCATGAAGCTGGGCTACGGTCCCGCACACCGTTAGGCCGTCTTCCGCTCACGCCCCAACATCGTGCAGCCCGCCTCCAGTGGTGTCGCGACAGGCGTGAATGGAGGGACGAATGGAGACGTGTCGTCTTCAGCGATGAGAGTCGCTTCTGCCTTGGTGCCAATGATGGTCGTATGCGTGTTTGGCGCCGTGCAGGTGAGCGCCACAATCAGGACTGCATACGACCGAGGCACACAGGGCCAACACCCGGTATCATGGTGTGGGGAGCGATCTCCTACACTGGCCGTACACCACTGGTGATCGTCGAGGGGACACTGAATAGTGCACGGTATATTCAAACCGTCATCGAACCCATCGTTCTACCATTCCTAGACCGGCAAGGGAACTTGCTGTTCCAACAGGACAATGCACGTCC
The DNA here is from genome assembly GCF_021461385.2 of Schistocerca piceifrons. Lineage (NCBI taxonomy): Eukaryota > Metazoa > Arthropoda > Insecta > Orthoptera > Acrididae > Schistocerca > Schistocerca piceifrons. The sequence goes on along the minus strand of NC_060143.1, from coordinate 433,372,165 downwards.
GCATGTATCCCGTGCCACCCAACGTGCTCTAGAAGGTGTAAGTCAACTACCCTGGCCAGCAAGATCTCCGGATCTGTCCCCCATTGAGCATGTTTGGGACTGGATGAAGCGTCGTCTCACGCGGTCTGCACGTCCAGCACGAACGCTGGTCCAACTGAGGCGCCAGGTGGAAATGGCATGGCAAGCCGTTCCACAGGACTACATCCAGCATCTCTACGATCGTCTCCATGGGAGAATAGCAGCCTGCATTGCTGCGAAAGGTGGATATACACTGTACTAGTGCCGACATTGTGCATGCTCTGTTGCCTGTGTCTATGTGCCTGTGGTTCTGTCAGTGTGATCATGTGATGTATCTGACCCCAGGAATGTGTCAATAAAGTTTCCCCTTCCTGGGACAATGAATTCACGGTGTTCTTATTTCAATTTCCAGGAGTGTATATTTTGGTAATATAATTATTAGAGGCTATTCTTATATGAAAGGTGTTTTGCTCTTCTGTCTGCCCAATATTTCTTCATTCTTTGAGATATTTTCTTTCTTTCTTCATCTGAGACAACTCTTCCTGTACTCCTTTTATTGATTTTGATTTGTAGTCTGGTTTGCGGGTCTTGCAGTATTCTGGTTTTCTCTGTCTTGTTTTTTAGGTCATCTACTGTAATTTGAAGTTCTTTTATATCTTCCTTAAGTTCTGTGATCCATTTAATGTCGCTTTTGCTATTCCACAATTTTTGTATTATTTTTTTACTTATTCTGTTTTCAGGAGTTCTCATCAGATGTCCAAAGAATGAGATGCGTTTCTTCCTGATTGTGCTCATGATTGGTTCTATTTTCTTATATACTGTTTCATTTGATGCTATTCTCCAACGTCCATTTATTTTATACTGTTTATTTATACATGTCCTAATTATTCTTCTTTCTATTTTTAGTATTCTGTCAATTTCTGCTGTATTAGTTGTTTTGAAGATAGTTTCAGCTGCATACGTTATTTCTGGTTGTGTAACTGTTTTACAGTGTTTTAATTTTGCATCTATAGATAGGCTTTTTTGTTGTATGTAGTTTTGGTAATGTAATTTGCATAGTTCAGTTTTTTTATTCTATTTTGCCATGATGGCTTGTCATTTAGATTGTATGTTATTATTTCGCCTAAATATTTAAATTTATCAACAATTTTGATTTCCTTTTCTCCTATTGTAATTTTGTTTGCAAGTGGTGGATCAGTTAGCATAATCTCCGTTTTTTCAAATGATATTCTACGGCCTACTTTCTCTGCTATTTCTTGTAGTGATTTCACTTGTTGCCCGGCTTCTTGAACGGTGTTGGCTAGAAGAGCAAGATCATCAGCGAATCCCAAGTAGTTTAAGCTAATATCATCTTTTGCACTTCCAATTCTTATCCTCTTTGGATTGTCCTTGTACCATTCTCTCATTATGTATTCCAGTTCACAGTTGAAAAGTAATGGTGATAGGCAGTCACCTTGTCTTCAGCCTGTTTTTATGAGGAATGGTTCCGAAATTTCTCCTCTAAACTTCACTTTTGATTTGGTGTTGGTTAGAGTGAGTTGCATTATTTTAATTAGTTTTGGATGGCGTCCTAGATTTCTTAAAATTTTTAATACTGAAGGTCTGTGGAGACAGTCATATGCCTTCTTAAAATCTACAAATGTTATTGCCAGATGTTTGTTCCGTTTCTTGTAGTATGCCATAATCAATTTTAAACTAATTATCTGCTCTGCACAGCTTCTCCATGGTCTGAAACCTCCCTGATATTCCCCTAATTCCTGTTCTAATTGCTCCTTGATTCTTTCATATAGGATCTTGGATAGAATTTTATATGTGCAATCTAGGAGAGAGATTCCTCTGTAGTTGTCTGGGTTGCTCTTATCTCCCTTTTTGTGTAGTGGGTGGATGATAGCTGTGGTCCAATGTTCGGGAAATTGTTCTGTTACCCAAATTTTTGTTAGAGCCATGTGTAAGGAGGTCTTGACTGTGTCACTTGCATATTTCCACATTTCAACAAAAACCTGATCTTCTCCACATGCCTTACAATTATTTTGTTCTTTAAGAATTTCTTCTACTTCTTGGAAATTTGGAGGGTCTAGTTTGTTAGGTTTGGTTTTTATTGGGGTATTTATGCTGATTTGTAAGGGTTCTTTGGGTTCCTCGCAATTCAGAAGTTTGTAAAATGCTTTTGCCATGATTTCTGCATTTTCCTTGTTACTGAGTGTCATTCTTCCATCTTCATCTTCCAGTATTAGTGTAGGAGCCTCATATTGTTGTAGTTGTTTCCCAAAGATTTTGAAGTAGTTCCTGGAGTTGGTTTTATGATAATTACCTTCTATAGACTTTATAATATCTTTATGAAATCCTCTCTTGATTCTTCTAATATTTTGAGTGAATTTTTTTTTTTTCATTTTTTAGGTTGATGGCATTTTCTTCAGTTTTATGTGTTTGAAACTTTAACCATGCTTGGTATCTATCTTCATGGAATTTGTCACATTCTGATGTCCACCATGCATGTTTCCTTCGTGGGTTCAAGGGAGCTAGATTCTCTGCTTCTTTTTTAAGATTAGGCACTAGTTGTTCTAGATCATCTGTTAATTTGAGGGTTTGTGTTATTTGTTGGTACTTATTATTTTTAATTAGCTGATGTGGGTCAAACCTCCCTTTTATTTTATTAGTTTTTCCGGTCCTCTCCTTTAATTTTAACCATATAATGGTCTGAGCCTATGTCTACTCCTCTCAGTACTTTAACATTGTGGATCTCCTTATGAAAATTTTTGTCCATACAGACATGGTCTAGCTGCCACTCGCCCTTCCTCCAGTCTGGATGTTTCCATGTTTTAAGTTTACTTGGCTTCCTCTTAAAGTATGTTGATTTAGGTATAAGGTTGTGTTCTCTGCAGAGTTCTACAAGTCTTTGACCGTTTTTGTTTGTAAATTTATGTGGACTCCATTTTCCAATTATATCTTTATATTTCCTTTCTTTTCCCAACCGAGCATTGAAATCTCCCAATAAGATTTTTACATTCTTTTTATTTACTCTGTTCACAGTTTGTTCTAGAAGGTCCCAAAATTTATCTACCTCTTCCTTTGTTTTTGTTAGACAATTTTTTTCATTTGTTGGGGCATGAGCATTTATTATTGTATAGGTTTTATTCATTGTTTTAAAGCTTAGAGTCGCAATTCTTGGTGATACTACTTGGAAATCCGTTACTGAATCTATTATTTTTGTGTTTACTAAAAACCCTGTTCCAAACTGGGGACATTGTTTCATCGCCCTCGGTCCTGGTTTCCCATTATAAATTCTGTATCCTTGTGATCCGAATGGGTCCTCTGTGGTGTTTCTCATTTCTTGGATCCCTGTTATTAAAATTTTTTGTTTATTTAGTTCATCTGTGAGCTCCTTGAGTTTTCCGGTCTGAAGTAGTGAGTTTATGTTGTGTGTTGCTATATAATTTATTTGCTCATGTTTAATCTTCTTTTTGTGTTTTAGTGTGCATTTGGATGGTTGCAAACGCTCCGATTCGTTGCTGTCTTCTAGTTGACTACCCACCGAATCCGATGCAGCCCTTTCCTGCCTTTTTGAGCAGGACGGTGGAATTTTTTTCCTAAAAGACCTTTCGATTTTTGACTGTCGAAGGTTGTCAACCTTAGTTGGAGCAAGCTCCGATTTACAACTCCGGTTGTTAACCGCAGAGGGTGTGTTTGGTTCGCGAGAGCTATTTTATTTCACTCAAGTCCGCCAGTAAACCGGTGAGGGCTTCCCTATCCGCCACCTGGGACGCGCCACGTAGGAGTATCACCTCTCCTCCTACTATGACAGCATAGTAGGTTCGTGGTGATATGATCAGTATATATACACGGCACTTTGTTTGAGGTAAAATGTGATAATTTCAGTTTTCATTTTAATCCTGTTTATTATTCAATCACTCCATAGAAATGTAAGCTGGTAATGGAAAATGACATTCTTCTTCGCATTCGGCTCGCCGTAGACCATGTTCCCTTCTTTGCGGTACGCGAAAGTACTTGAATGTAAACTATCATTTTTTATGTTCTTAGTTCATCACCGAAATTTCTTTAGCGTCCCAACTAAGTTTTATCGTGAATAAATGACGTAAGTCTACGGAAAAAATCATATGTGGAGATCTAAAGAAGAACTGTAACAAACGTAATGGCGGCCCTCTCTCAGATACAATTAGATATCTAGCGTGATTTGATTTTTCAAAAATAATGCCATAATCTGAAGGACTTCTGAAATTAAATGCTAATGATCACTTAGAAGAGAATTCACTCTGAAGTAATAAAACTTCCGTAGTTGATCTGGCTGTTTCTCACAAATGTAATTCGGCTCTCACACCTGTAATAATGCCCCGTTCATAGTAACGTCACTCCCGCTTACAAATGCCCATCCTGACAGGAAAACTCCGGTGGGAGAGAGGACGATCAAATGGCTCTGAGCACTATGGGACTTAGCGTCTGAGGTCATCAGTCCCCTAGAACTTAAACCTAACTAACCTAAGGATTCGAACCTGCTACAGACCAATTGCAGAGAAGCACATAAAGTCCAGATTTTCCTTTACTTCTGCCGTCTAGACTTGATGGAATTCAATGAATTGTTAAGGAAAGGAGGAATATTAGCATGAGTGAAACCAAACAAAGTGCTGTAACACGCGAAAGAGATGGAGACACCCATCGGAACAAAAATAAATCGCGAATGCACAAATATATGCATAGTTCATGTGTTGTTTATCTCTGTTTCCATCATGGTACTTTAATACGGAAAAACGACTGTGAAGACGAACCAACTGATTCAGAGAATGACTGCGATCCTTAAGGCAATCACTTGCTTTTATCAGCACCTCTTGTGGGCTCAAAATTCACTTGGTAACTACGACATTTGTCAGTTGCCGTTTGCTATACATTTTACTACGTATTTTGTAAGGAAATGTGGGTTAGCAAATTTATCCCGTCCAAGACTACTTTCATTCACGATTTGGCTTTATTTGAGCAGAAACAAAAAGCGAATCTCAGCGATACTCCGCGACGGGTGTCGTCGACGACAAAAGGCCCAGTGAATTCTGCATCAGCCGATGCCGCTGGCCCACGAGAGGAGCTGGCAGGCAGCGCGGGGTGAGCTGCGGCTGGTGGCGTCGGTTTTATGAGCGGCGGGTCGCGACCCCAGCGGCGCCGACTGCGGCCACCCCTGCAGACGTGCGCTGCACCCCGAGCTGCGCTCTCCCCCCCCCCCCGCCACCCACCCCTGGCCAGGAGCAGCGGCTGTTGCCGCGGCCTGCCGACCTCACTCCCTGTTCAGCTGCCGCCCCACCAAGCATCGCCACCGACAACTCCCACCCGACACACACGAATAACGCTTCACAGTTCGAACCGAGCTTCACAACTCTTTGTGAATATCAACAGAGCGATATCGCTGCTCAGATTTCTATAAGTCAGTGGAATACACAGTGTATACACATACGAGTGATAATGCGGCTAGTGTATACATTGTATATGAAACAGTGAAATGGAGAGGATATAGAGTGAGTGAAAAACTGGTGACTTCCAGCCGCACAGGACATTGGGAAATGCCATGATGAAAGTTGAAAATTAGTGCCGCACTGGGACTCTCGTAAGCGGCTGCCTCAACCGCTTCGGCCATCCCAGATACGGTCCCCGACCCGCCCAAATTTCCAACTTATCACAAGCTGCAAAGCAACGTCCCTTGTCTATAAACCCCTACACGCAAATTATTGATTCCTGTTGGCGTTGGGATGATGTTAGATAATCTGCACTGAAGCAAATGGTATGGAGCTGTCAATCTATCGCTGAAATGTAAATGTATACGAGTAGTGTATGTTCTTTCGGACAAGTTGAAAACTTGGGTCGGTCAGGTGCAGTGTCGTGACGGCGGAGGCGGTTGTGGCAATCACGCATGGGAAGAGATGAATCCTCGTTCCAGTCCAGGTATCGCACAAATTTTCAACTTTCGCCACTGCATTTCCACAATGCCCTGTGTGGCTGGAAGTCAATAGTCACAAACCCTTCTACATCCCTTCCCATTCCTCTGTTTCATATACAGGGTGGTCCATTGATAGTGACCGGGTCAAATATCTCACGAAATAAGCATCAAACGAAAAAATTACAAAGAACGAAACTCGTCTAGCTTGAAGGGGGAAACCAGATGATGCTATGGTTGGCCCGCTAGATGGCGCTGCCATAGGTCAAACGGATATCAACTACGTTTTTTTTAAATAGGAACACGCATTTTTTATTACATATTCGTGTAGTACGTAAAGAAATATGAATGTTTTAGTTGGACCACTTTTTTTCGCTTTGTGATAGATGGCGGTGTAATAGTCACAAACGTAAAAGGACGTGGTATCACGTAGCATTCCGCCAGTGCGGACGGTATTTGCTTCGTGATACATTACCCGTGTTAAAATTGACCGTTTACCAATTGCGGAAAAGGTCTACATCGTGTTGATGTATGGCTATTGTGATCAAAATGCCCAACGGGCATGTACTATGTATGCTGCTCGGTATCCTGGACGACATCATCCAAGTGTCCGGACCGTTTGCCGGATAGTTACGTTATTTAAGGAAACAGGAAGTGTTCAGCCACATGTGAAGCGTCAACCACGACCTGCAACAAATGATGATGCCCAAGTAAGTGTTTTAGCTTCTGTCGCGGCTAATCCGAACATCAGTAGCAGACAAATTGCGCGAGAATCGGGAATCTGAAGAACGGTGTTGAGAATGCTACATCAACATCGATTGCACCCGTACCATATTTCAATGCACCAGGAATTGCGTGGCGACGACTTTGAACATCGCGTACAGTTCTGCTACTGTGCACAAGAGAAATTACGGGACGATGACAGATTTTTTGCACGCGTTCTATTTAGCGACGAAGCGTCACTCACCAACACCGGTAACGTAAACCGGCATAATATGCACTTTTGGGCAACGGAAAATCCACGATGGCTGCGACAAGTGGAACATCAGCGACCTTGGCGGGTTAATGTATGGTGCGGCATTATGGGTGGAAGGATAATTGGCCCCCATTTTATCGATGGCAATCTAAATGATGCAATGTATGCTTATTTCCTTCGTAATATTCTACCGATGTTACTACAAGATGTTTCACTGTATGACAGAATAGCGATGTACTTCCAACATGATGGATGTCCGGCACATAGCTCACGTGCGGTTCAAACGGTATTGAATATCATATTTCATGACAGGTGGATTGGTCGTCGAAGCACCATACCATGGCCCGCACGTTCACCGGATCTGACGTCCCCGGATTTCTTTCTGTGGGGGTATTTGCTATCGTGATCCACCGACAACGCCTGACAACATGCGTCAGAGCATTGTCAATGCATGTGCGAACTTTACGGAAGGCGAACTACTCGCTGTTGAGAGGAATGTCGTTATACGTATTGCCAAATCACGGACATCATTTATTGCATTAATGTAGTATTTACAGGTACGCTGTTACATTGTAACAGCTTGTGTTCTCAGAAATTACAAGTTCACAAAGGTACATGTATCACATTGGATCAACCGAAATAAAATATTCAACCGTACCTACGTTCTGTATTTTAATTTAAAAAATCTACCTGTTACCAACTGTTCGTCTAAAATTGTGAGCCATATGTTTGTGACTATTACAGCGCCATCTATCACAAAGCGAAAAAAGGGGTCCAACTAAATCATTCATATTTCTTTACTTACTACACGAATATGTAATAAAAAATGGGGGTTCCTATTTTAGAAAAACGCAATTGATATCCATTTGACCTATGGCAGCGCCATCTAGCGGGCCAACCATAGCGCCATCTGGTTTCCCCCTTCAAGCTAGACAAGTTTCGTTCTTTGTCGTTTTTTCGTTTGACGGTTATTTCGTGAGATATTTGGCCTGGTCACGATCAATGGACCACCCTGTATAATGAGTACACAATCGATGAACGTGCTGTTTGCCGGGCCAGGACTCGAACGGCTGTCGCTAACTTTCGCTCCTGGTGAAGGGCAGGTATTATCGTTCGAGAACCAATCTACCACACAATTTTTTTTTCAACGTGTCATAAAATGCTCACAGCAGATGCACTGTGAAATGATTGAACTGAGTAACATCACTACGCTTATTACAGAGATAAACAAACGAACATGTCTTCTTCGTAGATTTTCTAAGGGTATTTTTATTCAGAAAAAAACACGTTCTTCTAACTAGACGCGGTTCACATTATTGAAGTAAAGCATTATCAGTGATCTGAAATTAAAGATATTTACAAGTTGATTCGATTTTTTGACAAAAGATACAAAAAACACATCAGAGCATGGAAATAAGGTGCAAACTATTAAATATTTGCAGACAATGTCAAACAGAAATATCAGAGACCAAGCACTATTAAAGAGATACCAACATCGTAAGAATCAGAAAACGTTGTCCCTAAAAACAAAAAAACTTTTTAGTTTATTATTCGATAAACTGTTGTCCAAATAAAAATATCCATAAGCACTTATCTGTTCTTTCTGAAGGCGACGTCTCAGTGTGCAATGAAAAGTCGCCTGTTATAAAGGGATGAAATTGGTTGTGTGTTTTTGCTCCCTGAACTAAACTTGTTACACACATAACTTTTAGTCTGAAACAGAATAACTTAGGGATGACTGGCTAAGAGAGGAGATGGATTCTTGCTACGGCGTTGTAACATAGTAACTCTTTCTAGGCTCCTAAACTTATGGGTGTCGGCGGTATTAACGCCGAAAAGGAACTCTACGAAACTTATAAACCAGAACCACGAACATTTTTGTCTCATAGATCACATGACAGTTTTTTCTGTTTTCGGTAAATCCCCTGCCTTCATATACGAGGGCGTACAATAAATAAGTAATGCAACATTTTTTGCCTCGGCCAGTTTCGCTTGGAAAAATGCGAAATTTGTTGTGGGACATTGTGAAATATTACCTCTTCTGCCCTTATCGTTTCATGAAGTTTCGATAGGTGCTGGCGCTGTACATAGCCTTGAAATTGGCTTCTGTAAAGGAGCTGATTTCCAAGCAGACAGCTGTCATTGATCTTCTTTCGGCGGAAAAGCTGAGAATGGCAGATATTCCTAGGCACTTGTTAGAATGTCTACGGAGACCTAGTAGTGAACAAAAGCACGGCGAGTCGTTGGGCGAAGTATCTGTTCTCCCTCATCCACCCAACAGCTCGGATCTCACACCTTCCGACTGCCATCGTTTTGGCCCAATGAAGGAAGCACTCTGGAGGAAGCAATACTTGGATGATGGGGAGGTTACTGATGCAGTAAGACATTGTCTCCGACGTCGATCAGTAAAGTGGTACCATGCGGGCATACAGACCTTCCCAATAAGGTGACGTAAGGCCGTCGCACTGAACGGAGATAATGTTGAAAAATAGGGTTTCGTAGCCAAAAGAGTGACGAATAATATGGTTATTGGAATCCTGAAAAAAACGTACCTACTTTCAGAAAAAGATATGCTGCATTACTTATTGTACGTCCCTCATATATAATTTTACAAATTCACCCACTTAAAACGTCTTTTTTGACAGCTGACACAATGGTACTCACTTTGATAGGTTTCTCTGTAAAAGTACAGAGTGAAATTTTTTTAAAAAATCATAAGTTAAATGTATTTATTAATTTGTATGACACAAAATAACAATCCAGTATACATACATGCTTTTAATGGGATGAGCCGGAAGCTTTATTAGCAGATTTTCAGTATTTAGCCTTGATTTAGTTAAGTTTGACCTTACATCTCCTCGGTCAATGACTTACACACTTCCTCTCTCTCTCTCCCCTCTCTCTCTCTCTCTCTCTCTCCGTTTCTTCAAAATCACTGAATGGATTGGTAATCTACTGTGGTATTTCCATGTCAAAAGATCTGAAACTTACTTTTAAAAACTGCGTGACGGGCATTTAAATGTTGTTTTATCTGCGTTACACCTCCTCAGATAGTCATCCAGCTAGAATGGTTTCATAGCGTCACTTCTTAACACATTGTCGCATAAAATGCGTGTTGTCCGACAATGATCGAATGAAGCCAAACGTCAAACAATCAACACTGTAATGTTTATATTTATTTTTGGAGTCCATCATGTTTACTACCAGTTATCTGTGGAGAAAAATGTAACTATTTAGGTGAATGTGGTGAGAAGTAGCAATCAAAATCAACCTCAAGTTATGATCGGCACATCTCTACGCAATGGAAGGAACTATAAAAAGAAAATTTGAGAAAAAATAATTTATTTCTTTTTTTCCAGCACTCGCTAACGACATAACATTGACTCACATTAGCTTTTATAGTACCTAGTTGTAGTCTGTTCACAGAGAGATGAACAGGGGCTCCCTAGTTCCCGATCGGCAGAGGTTAGTCGACCTCGGCCAGCTCATGTTACGTGTCGGACCGCTGCCAATCTCAGCGATGTAAAACAGAACCTTTCTTATGGAGCCACTGCGAAGTGATTGCTAAGCCGTTTTGTGCTGTGTAACAAATTAATAAGTGACGGAGCGGTTCCTGCCCCATTACGAGCAGCGTCACATTTTATGTCCACTCCTTGGAAAAGGACGACGGGTAATGCATTACAGAGCGGGGTCAGGAAAATAAAAATGACGCTCAATGCTGCAAGTGTATGCCGCGGCAGGAGCCAAAAGAGAAGGCCACAGTTCCTCCCCCCACTTTATCAGCGAGATACGGTAGGGGCGTGGGTGTTGGGAGTGGAAAGTCCTGGGGTTTTGCCGAACACAGCTGCAAGTTATCGCTCATTAATAAACAAAGTATCACTACATTGTAATTGGCGTAAAGATCGAATTTACAAACACCGATCGTGACCCAGTTTGATAGGCATTTGCGTTTGGTTACATTAAGCAAGAAGTTAAGAAAATCTTTGATCCCACCAATCACAAAAATATTTATAATTTAGTTCTTGAAGCCTTTTAAAAAAATCGTTGCCACACACATTAAACAATAGGTAAATAAACATTCATCAAATTATTTCACAGACGTTAACGCTTCACATAGCTTCATCGCAACAAGGATTCAAAACTTTAACACAGTCGAATGGCCACGAAAACAGTTACCTAGTGACCACCATATTAAACCTTGAATCATGATACCTCTCTCGTATACATGGTACCATCTGTACATATTCCCGGCGCTAGCAGCGCACAAAATATTTAAAAAAAGAAATACGTGGACTCTTTTCATAATTCAAGAACATCTGACTTGCTTACATCACTTAAACACACACGCAATGAAAAAGAGAAGCCAAACTTAATATTAATTAAAATGGGGAACTGGCGACGATCAATCTTGTCACTATAAAACAACTCGATACTTGTGCTTAACACAATTACAATAACGGATATAATTTAGCGAGGCACGAATTCACTGTAGAACGGAACATCAACGCAAAACAATACTTGACACAAACATGACCAAAAGGACGCCACTGACAAGCACAACGCCGTAATACACAACAAGACAAAACGATGTCGCTGCTACAATGATGAACCACACTGCCTCCTGAGCAACGTGGCTCAAAACAACCAAGGTACGAGTCACAATTCTGTTCCACCACGCAGCATAAGGAAGATACTAGAAGAGACGCTCGGTGAACCACAACAAACAGACCATGACTTCACCCCAGCAGGCACTGGTGTGTCCTCTTGCAAACATGGCCACAAACCATGGACCATCACTTCTACCTTCATCCGAACATGATAAGCATAGCATGAAATAGCGCCCCGTATGTCGCACCCAACAGCGAGAAAACGGCAGGTAGAGACCCTGACACATTGCCTGTAATTCCGTAGCATCCATCCGGGTATCATATCCGTACATGGTAGCAAAAAAGAGCAGGCATGCTGTCTGCATTCGTTGCCAGTATCTGTGCACCACCGATCCGGACGCCGTACTGCATACAAGGCGACGAGCCAATAGGCTTGGTACTACCGCGTGCTCCAGTATACACAGGCTGCCTGCACCCCAACGCACTCCAGAGATATAGTGTTGAATTCCTCGTCCACAGGCAGGCTGTGACTGAGACTCCACACTAGCCGTCGCATCTCCACTTCTGCTTCGGACACAGATAACACTCATGACATAGCAGTCACGGAAAGCCCAGGTGACATGGGCGGCAGAGACATATGTAAAGCGCTTCACAATCGATAGCTCCATTCTGTTTCACTCTCTATAGTGGCGTCGTACGTTATTGTGACATGGGGATTTCAGCATGTGGCGGGTTTGGAGACATGAACCCAAAAACAATTAAAAAAATGAATTACACCGCTTTATTCTTTCGAAGTGATAATTAAAAAGGCACACATTTCCTACACATAAAATGTGTATAAGAAACTTCTAATGCTATTGCATTCACACAACAGAGGATACCAATAAACCCTCACATCCAGCTCCTTAAAGAACCAAAATCCCATGTATAAAACGTCATATTTTCCGACCTGTCTCGCGCAATGATACAATTTTACACATTCATTCAGTGATTCATGAGGATACTGTCTGCAAAATGTGTTGCGAATAGAATTAGTTCTAAGGAAGTTTTAAATGCAAACGTTACGTCCGACACTGCAGTTTTAACGCCTGAAGAGCGAACATGTAGTATCTGATAAATATTTTTCCTCTCATTATTTTGAGGCGGTGTCAGCAAGAAAAAGTTTTGAAAACCTTTGAAATTATGTATAAAGTTAGTTAGAAATCACTCTCTCATTCTCAAATACTGGATAAACATAATGTGGGCAATTTTATTGTTGTCTGTAATGCTGCCTTGAAGATATACATACAGTTTCTAATTTTACTACTTCACTTATTGATTTCAACCTTTAACGTAAGAAAATAGCTCTTAGTAAGTAGATTATGAGAGTATTTTAAATTTGGTCAATAACTGTATGAAATACCGTAGATGAAATTTTTGTTGCTCCTCGTTGCTGTCAGACATACAGCCTGAACCTGTGACTGTGCCTCAGGCGTTTGGTAATATAAATTCAAGGCTAATTTTATTAATGGAAATATTTTCTTCATCTGTTTAATATTTCGCGTGATTTTCTAAAAGGAAATAATTCCCTGGCGGTGTTCTGCTAAGGGAACTGAATCACTAACAGCGTCGTCAATGTGTCGCGGTAGCAGGTCGCAGCCTGCCCGCCCGGGGAGCTTCCAATTAGCCCTGCGAGGACCATTCCCTCACACGTGCGTGGGCGGAGCCGGCCGCGCAAATGGGAAGAAGAAAAGAAAAGGCCGGCCGACCGGAGGAGACGCGGCGGCGCCTTTGAGGGCCAGTGATTGCCGGACGACAATCTGATGGCATTCCTGCCCCCGGCTCGGCGCGGCGCGCGTTGCCATGGCGACCGCCGCCCCCGCCAATACATTAGCCAGCCGAGCCGCCGGAATTAGCGGCCTGCAGACTCCTCCGCCCCCGCGAGCCCTGCACCCTCGTGTGAGGCGATCGATTGCTGCGTGCGCCCGGCGAGAAGCTGCGCCCGTGACGACCGAAGGCTGCGACGCCGACGGCGACGGCGACGCCGACGGCCGCCGAGGCGAGCCGGGAGCCGCTGCCGTCGTCAAGCAGACGGGCACGTGCGTGCTGAAACCCAACTCCGCCACCGAACATTCGGAGGCTCTTCAGGAATACTTTCTGAGTAATTTGGTTTGAAGGTCTCCGGTGAATACGTTGACGGAAAAGAAATCGCAACACCAAAAAATACACTCCTGGAAATTGAAATAAGAACACCGTGAATTCATTGTCCCAGGAAGGGGAAACTTTATTGACACATTCCTGGGGTCAGATACATCACATGATCACACTGACAGAACCACAGGCACATAGACACAGGCAACAGAGCATGCACAATGTCGGCACTAGTACAGTGTATATACACCTTTCGCAGCAATGCAGGCTGCTATTCTCCCATGGAGACGATCGTAGAGATGCTGGATGTAGTCCTGTGGAACGGCTTGCCATGCCATTTCCACCTGGCGCCTCAGTTGGACCAGCGTTCGTGCTGGACGTGCAGACCGCGTGAGACGACGCTTCATCCAGTCCCAAACATGCTCAATGGGGGACAGATCCGGAGATCTTGCTGGCCAGGGTAGTTGACTTACACCTTCTAGAGCACGTTGGGTGGCACGGGATACATGCGGACGTGCATTGTCCTGTTGGAACAGCAAGTTCCCTTGCCGGTCTAGGAATGGTAGAACGATGGGTTCGATGACGGTTTGGATGTACCGTGCACTATTCAGTGTCCCCTCGACGATCACCAGTGGTGTACGGCCAGTGTAGGAGATCGCTCCCCACACCATGATGCCGGGTGTTGGCCCTGTGTGCCTCGGTCGTATGCAGTCCTGATTGTGGCGCTCACCTGCACGGCGCCAAACACGCATACGACCACCATTGGCACCAAGGCAGAAGCGACTCTCATCGCTGAAGACGACACGTCTCCATTCGTCCCTCCATTCACGCCTGTCGCGACACCACTGGAGGCGGGCTGCACGATGTTGGCGCGTGAGCGGAAGACGGCCTAACGGTGTGCGGGACCGTAGCCCAGCTTCATGGAGACGGTTGCGAATGGTCCTCACAGATTACCCAGGAGCAACAGTGTCCCTAATTTGCTGGGAAGTGGCGGTGCGGTCCCCTACGGCACTGCGTAGGATCCTACGGTCTTGGCGTGCATCCGTGCGTCGCTGCGGTCCGGTCCCAGATCGACGGGCACGTGCACCTTCCGCCGACCACTGGCGACAACATCGATGTACTGTGGAGACCTCACGCCCCACGTGTTGAGCAATTCGGCGGTACGTCCACCCGGCCTCCCGCATGCCCACTATACGCCCTCGCTCAAAGTCCGTCAACTGCACATACGGTTCACGTCCACGCTGTCGCGGCATGCTACCAGTGTTAAAGACTGCGATGGAGCTCCGTATGCCACGGCAAACTGGCTGACACTGACGGCGGCGGTGCACAAATGCTGCGCAGCTAGCGCCATTCGACGGCCAACACCGCGGTTCCTCGTGTGTCCGCTGTGCCGTGCGTGTGATCATTGCTTGTACAGCCCTCTCGCAGTGTCCAGAGCAAGTATGGTGGGTCTGACACACCGGTGTCAATGTGTTCTTTTTTCCATTTCCAGGAGTGTATTTAATGTGGAGCAACGGAATTTCGGGAATACATCTGCCGACGAATAATATTTCATTAACACTGGAAGATCACACGTTAAAGTAAGCGCAAGACAAGCCTTTGCAAATGTGAAATACCGGTACATTAATAACCGGTGTAGCCGCCAGACTGTTCAATGCAAGCATGCAAAATTGCATTAATTGTGTTTTACAGGTGCCGGATGTCAGCTTGTGGGATGGATTTCCGTGTCTGTTGTACTTCGCCGGCCAACATAGGGGCGATTAATACTGGTTGTGGATGACGTTCTCGTTGTTGTCCGATGATGCTCCACATGCGCTCCACTCCAGACAGACCTGGTGATGGAGCAGGCTAAGGCAACATATCGACACTATGTAGGGCTTGCTGGGTTACAAAAGCGGTATGTGGGCGAGCGTTATCCAGTTGGAAAACACCCCCTGGAATGCCTATTATGAATGGGAGCTCAACGTAGCGAATCACCAGATTGACGTACGTGGATTAACCAGGAGAGTGCTTCTGCTGTCATTCGGAGTCACACCACACACCATAACTCCAGGCGTAGGTCCAATGTGTCGAGCATGTAGATAGGTTACCTGCAGGCCCTCAATTGGTCTTCTTGGAGCCAACACACGGGCATCACTGGAAGCGAAGTAGAACCAGCTATCACCAGAAAACATAACAGACCTCCACCTTGCCCTCCAATGAGCTATCGCTCGACATCACAAGTCGCTGATGTTGGCGGTTTAGGGTCAGTGCTTCAGGGCATCTGGCTCGCAGTTGTCCTTGAAGTAACCGATCTGTAATACTTCGTCGCTTCAGTATGGTGCTAACTGCTGCTCAAATTGCTGCTTCTGATGCAGTACGATGCACCAGAGGCAAAGGACAAATACGATGGTCGTCATTCTCCGTAGTACCAAGTGGCTGTCCGGAGGTCGGTCTTTTTGCTGCCGTACATTATTGTGATCACCACTGCCATCAATCATGTACATTACCTACATTCCTGCCAAGTCTCTCTCCATTGTCGCAGAGGGAACGTCCAGCTTCTCGTAGCCCTGTTACACGACCTAGTTGAAACTCAGTGAGGTATTGATAATGGCATCCTTGAAGCATTGAAGACATGCTTGACTGACATCAAATCATCTTGTCCAGTCTCAAAGGTAACGCTCAAGTCTGTTAAAGCGTGTATTTAAAGCAAAAGTGTTTTGGACCCTCATGATGGCACTACTAGCGCCACTCTTATGCCATTGGCACAAAATTTGGATAGACATCATTTTTATGATGTATAAACACGCCTACCAACTTACTTTATTTCGTACAACTCCTTGGTGGTTCTTCGGTCAGTGTAGTTTATATGGCCGGCCGCGGTGGCCGTGCGGTCTAGGCTCTGCAGACCGGAACCGCGGGACTGCTACGGTCGCAGGTTCGAATCCTGCCTCGTGCATGGATGTGTGTGATGTCCTTAGGTTAGTTAGGTTTAAGCAGTTCTAAGTTCTAGGGGACTGATGACCTAAGATGTTAAGTCCCATAGTGCTCAGAGCCATTTGAACCATTTGTAGTTTATATGTCAGGTGTCTTGATTTTAACTACTGACTGCAAAAACTGGGCAGCCCAACCCCACACCTTACATACAAAAGCACCATATATTCTGTGGTGTCACCGCCAGACACCACACTTGCTAGGTGGTAGCTTAAATCGGCCGCGGTCCATTTAGTACATGTCGGACCCGCGTGACGCCACTGTGTGATCGCAGACCGAGCGCCACCACAAGGCAGGTCTCGAGATACGGAATAGCACTCGCCCCAGTTGTACGACGACTTTGCTAGCGACTACACTGACGAAGCCTTTCTCTCATTTGCCGAGAGACCGTTAGAATAGCCTTCAGCTAAGTCCATGGCTACGACCTAGCAAGGCGCCATTAACCGTATCTGAAGATAGTCTTATTTGTATTACCAAGAGCGATGTACCACAAGGATGGAATAAAGATAAGTATTCGAGGAGCTGCATACTTTTCTTATTAGCATTCACTAATTATCCTGTTCCAGAATTCACGCCCGTCTGCGTTAGATAGCGTGCATTTTAGGCTTCCTCTATCTACAAGGTGTTGGCACATTTACCAACACATCATATTCCGTTCCTGTCAGCCTAGAAGCACTTACGTCAACAAGATTGATTTTCAGTTAAAATGAAACAATGAGAAATTTTGCTGGTACACTACAATCAACAGCAATTCCTTGGCTTCTAAACTTAACTGATATACACTGAAACGCCAAAAAAACTGGTATAGGCATGGGTATTCAAATACAGAGATATGTAAACAAGCATAATAAGGCGCTGAGGTGGACACCGCTATACTATGGATCCAGCATGTCAGCAGGGGACTGTTCAAGCCGGTGAACGCTCTATAATGGCGTGGGGCGTGTGCGATTGGAGTGATACGGGACCCCTGATACGTCTAGATACGACTTTGACAGGTGACACAAACGTAAGCATTCTGTCTGATCACCTTCATCCACTGATTTCCATTATACCTACCGACGGCCTTGGGCAATTCCAGCTGGGCAATGCGACACCCCGCACGTTCAGAATTGCTACAGAGTGGTTCCAGGAACACTCTTCTGAATTAAAATATTTTCGCTGGCCACCGAACTCCCCAGAGTTGAACGTTATTCAGCATATCTGGGATGTCTTGCAACGTGCTGTTCATAAAAGATCTCCACCCCCTCGTACTCTTACGGATTTATGGGTAGTCCTGCAGGATTCATGGTTTCAGTTCCCTCCAGCACTACTCCAGACATCAGTCGAGTCTATGCCACGTCGTGTTGCGGCACGGGTCCTACACGATATTAGAAAGGCGTACCAGTTTCTTCGGCTCTTCAGTGTAGGGCCACCAAATCTCATCAGTTATTGAACCGTGAATGGAGTAAGATTTATTTATTTATTTATTTTCATTAGTTTTATGGCTGGTTTAATGCGGCCTGCCACAAATTCCTTACTGTGCCTACCTCTTCATCTCAGAGTTGCACTTGCAACCTACGTCCCCAATTATTTTCTGAGTGTATTCCAATCTCTGTCTTCCGCTACAGTTTTTACGTCTGCAGCTTCCTCCGTTCCAATGGTGGTCATTTCCTTATATCTTAAAGCATGTGGTGTCGTCCTGTCCCTTCTTTTTTTCAGTGTTTTCCATATGTTCATTTCTTCGCCGATTCTGCGGGGTACCTCATCATCCCTTATCTTGTCAGTCCACCTAATTTTCAACATTCTTCTGCAGTACCCTATCTCAGACGTTCCAATTCTCTTCTGTTCCACTCTTCCCACTTTCCGTGATTTACTGTCGCTCCGAACACACATTTCAAATATTTCTTCCTTGATACTATTAGATTTCTCTTGGCAAGGAATGCCAGCTTTATCTGTGATGGTCTACTATTTATGACCAGCTTGCTTCGTTCGTCACAGATTATTTTGTTACCCACGTAGCAGGATTCATTAAGTACGTCTACTTCATGACCACCAGTTTTTTCGCTATTCTTCTATCTGCTACATATCATTTCTTTGTCTTTTTCCGGTTTACTCTCAATCCATATTCTGTACTCATTAGACTGTTCATTCCTTTCAACGTATCTTGTAAGTCTTCTTTACTTTCACCGAAGATAGCAATGTCATCGGAGAGTCCTATCATTGATATCCTTTCATCCTGAATTTTACTCTAACTCTTGAAACTTTCTTTTACTTATGTTATTGGTTCTTCCAAATATCTATTGAATATTAGTGGTGAAACACTACATCCCTGTCTTACACCCATTTTAATCTGAGCTCATCTTTCTTTTCCTTCCAGTCTTATTGTCCCTCTTGGTTTTGTACATATTGTGCGTTACCCATCTTTCCCTATAGCTTACTCCTATTTCTCTGAGAATTTTGAACATGTTGCACCATTTTAGATTGCTGAATGCTTTTTCTAGGTCGACTTATCGTATGGGCGTGCCATGATTTTGCTTCAGCTCTGCTTCCATTATCAAACACGACATCAGAAGTGCCTATTTGATGTCCATACTTCCTGTTATTTTCCACTCTTCTGTATATTATTTTTACCACAAGCTTGAATGCATGAGCTGTTAAGCTGGTTGTACGATAGTTCTAGCCATTTCTGCACTTGCTACCTTCAGAATTATGTGGATGATATTTTTCTGAAAGTCTGATGGTATTTCGCCAGTCGCACAGATTGTATACGCTAACTTATTAGTCTTTCGGTTGCTACTTCCCCTAATGATTTTAGAAATGCCGGTAGATTTTATCTATCACTCCTGCCATATTTGATCTCGAGTCTCCCAGAGCACTTTTAAATTCTGACCCTAACATTGGATCCCCAATGTCTTTATTATCGACTCCTTCTTCTATCATATCATATCCTCCCCTCATAGAAGCATTCAGTGTACTCCTTCTTCCTATCCTCTCTCTCCTCTGCGTTTAACAGTGACACTCTCATTTCATTCTTAATGCTACAACCCTTGTTTACTTGTAGTAAGATATACAGGTGAATTAAAAATGCGTGTACCGATTAATGCATAGCGATGCATCGATAAGAACTACAGAGACTCTAAAAGCAAGTTCAAAATTTAAATCGCTGCTCAAACGCAGTAAATCGGAAGCTGACACGACGATGTGTAAGTGAAAAGTTCTGTGTCGTAAGGGAAAATGATGGATCCTGCAAAGATGTCATAAGGCGTTCTGTTTGTTACAATTTAGCCATTGTCGTTCTGTCGTCAGAGAGCAGACAAGATTTTGTCAGCAATACTATCAAGCGCCTCCAAATTCCTGTAACATTCGCAGATAGGTTCGGCAGTTTGAAGGAACAAGATAAATGGCTCTGAGCACTATGGGACTCAACTGCTGAGGTCATTAGCCCCCTAGAACTTAGAACTAGTTAAACCTAACTAACCTAAGGACATCACAAACACCCATGCCCGAGGCAGGATTCGAACCTGCGACCGCAGTGGTCTCGCGGTTCCAAACTGCAGCGCCTTTAACCACACGGCCACTTCGGCCGGCTAGGAACAAGATATTTGTGCACAGAAAAAAGTACTGACCACCCACGTCTGTCATCACCATAGAACGATTACCTGGATATACTTAAGCAACGGATGATGTCACAACTTGATACTGATCCCACGGACATCTTTCTGCTAAACGGAATTCGTCCACAATGACATAAAGAGGTTTGCACGTTTTTAAATCAGCATCTTCCAAGCTGTTGGGTCAGTCACGCTGGACATGGCGACGCTCTTTGGTACATAGACCTTCAAACATGACACATATGGGTTTTTTACGGGGTTGTATGAATGGCCTTGTTTTGGCACCTTCTTTGCCGAAACCAGCTGCGGGTCTCAAAATGCATATTTCTAATTCTCTACACCATTCAAGTAGCCAAGTACAACAGATCAGTTCCTAGAAAAACCAAAATTTTTTTCAGACCTCCCATAGAGCATGTTTAAATACAATAACCCTATGCGGATTTTCCACAGTCATTATTAATCTACTCTTAGGGATGTAGAAAAGCACTGGAGAGATAAATGGACGTATTTTCCCGGTCAAGACCTGGAGAATCAGATGGACGCAAACCTAATGCCTACAGATGTGCAGATATCAAACCAGCCATACAATATGCAAAACATCTCTTTACAAATAGCCCAGAATGCGTCTGTGGCGGAATGGAGCAGACAGCAGAACACATATTAGCGGATGTCCAATAAGAGATTTCAAGGGGAAGGGAACACCCTCATAAGCGCCTTTCCAAAGATTGAAAAAAGACTCTGTCCGAAAATGTCTCGGCAGGCACAGCGGTACCGGCCGACCGCCATGATATCCTCAGCCACTAGGTGTCACTGGATACGGATATGGAGAGACATATGGTCAGCACATCGGTCCCCTTACCGTTTCCAGTTTTCGTGAGCGGAGCCGCTATTTCCTAATCAAGTGGCTCCTCAACTGTCCTCACTAGGGCTGAGTGCACCCCGGCTGCCAACAGTATATAGCAGACCCGAACGGTGAACCATCCAAGTGCCATGCAAGCTCAACAGCGCTTGTAAGTCAGGTGTTCTGGCAGAAACCGGAGTCACCACCGCGGTAAGGCCGTTTTCCAGAGACTACTGCTGTGTTGAATTCCCTGGACGTAAATCTCTGAAGGAAATATGTCATTAATAACTTCTCTAAATGTTCACTTGCTTTAATTGTATACTGACGATGAAGTTCCATACTCCGGAACAGAGCGTAGGAGACGATGCGGAGACCCGCACCGCCGTATTAGGCAAGGTCCTAGAGGAGGTGGTTTGCCATTACCTTCCTCCGACCGCAACGGGGATGAACGATGATGATGAAGATGACACAATAAGACCCAGTCATTTCGAGGCAGGTGAAAATCCCTGAGCCCGCCGGGAATCGAACCCGGAACCCCGTGCTCGGGAAGCGAGAACGCTACCGCTAGACCACGACCTACGGACAATTGAAGGACTCGTTACTAAAATTTTTGTATCTTTCTCTTAGGTCTTCCTTTTCTGTTTTTACTGATTATATTTTTTTGTAGTTTTGACATATTCTAACTAAGGAAGAGTACGTAACCCGTTGCCAGCACGAAACTAGTCCTCTTGAATAGCATCAGGGTCCCTTTCCGACTGGCAATTCACCATCGACGCCGTAATAAGCCCTCGATCCGCGAGATACCGTCGAAAGCGTTTGGAATTTAATCCATAACTTTCGCGTGCACTCTGGTGATCAGGAACTGTACGCCACCACCTCTGTTCCCCTTGCCGGTCAAATATTTGTGATGAAAATTTTTCTGCACCAGCATGCAAACTAATTAGTCGCTGAGGAGGCAACCATACAACCGTGCTTGAGCAACCTCGGCTACAGCGCAGCCACGCCACGTAAGTCCGGTTTGTGCAAATAAATATTTTTTATTAGCCACAGGCAATCACTTTCTCATACAAAAATTTTTCCTTATTGTAGCCAGCCCCCTTATTTATCCCTCGTGGTTTGAACATCCGCCTTACGCTCCATTTTGTCGATCTAAGATAACTTCAGATTCGGCGTTCGCAAGCATTACTGCAAATGGGTACGGGAGCACGCTGACAGGCACTTGCATGTAAGTGAATACACGCGCCCCCGGCTACTAACAAGGCACCCTCGCCAGCACAAAAAACAGCCAAAGATGCCACCGCCGGCCTCCCGTCGCTCTATGAACCCGACAATCTGCGGCCGTGATCTGGCGTGATTTATGAATTTAATAAAGTCAGGTCGCGCGGAATAATTCGGCGCATCACGCCCGTATCGTCCATCATCATCAGCGGCGCTCCTGCCCCAGCCAGCGCCGGTGATTTATAGGAAAACGCCGGCCGCCGCGAGCATAAAACGGCCACACATCAAGACGTCAGCAAGCAAGCGTCTCGTGTCGAGAGGGGGCGGGCTGCGGCTCATCTCGCGGTCTGGCTAGGCTGGCCGGCCGACTGCCGAGTTTCCGCTCATGAAGCGCACCTACTACCACAGTCATCGACACCCTTTAGCCCTTAACTCAAGAGGTTCCTTTTCCGTAACGTTTACCTCGAAGTGAGGTCTCTGGGAACCCAAATGCAATAAAACAAATAGCATCAAACAACGACTATCCTCCTATCTTAGTGGACTTCATAATGCACAAAAAAAAACAGAAACAATAGGTGTACTCTCTTATTTACCCTGTGCTTGACCCACCACCTCAAGAACGCAATAAATGGTGCACAGTTCCTTTCTTGTGAGTTTCACTGGATGTAGCCAGAAAGATTAAATCCAGGAATGTAAAAAAAATAATTTTATGTGAACAATATTGTTGGCCGCTTTTTGCTCAATGGTAAAGACAGCACTCCAGCTTTGGAAAAGAATGAATGTATGAAATCACAAATTCCGTATAGGCCAATCTGGCAGGGCAATATGTAGCCACATGAAAGAACACCACAGAAGCTTGAAACTTCGAAAAGGAGACTAATTTTATTTTGCAGGTCACCTGCTTAAGGAAGGCCATAGTTACAAAGTGAAACACGAACAATTACATCACATCCACTATTGAATTGGGGACCTAGAAACGACGGAGAGGCTTCGTTCCCGCCGTAGCCCTCAGTGGTTCACAACCCCACAACAGGCTACAGCAGTCCACTCACCCCACCGCCTCCCCACACCCAACCCAGGGTTACTGTGCGGTTCGGCCACCATTGGACCCCCCCCCCCCCCCTCCCCACCCTCCCGGGAACGTCTCAACCAGACGAGTGTTCAAAAATGGTTCAAATGGCTCTGAACATTATGGGACTTAACATCTGAGGTCATCAGTCCCCTAGAACTTTTAAACCCATATAACCTTGTAAGTAGGCTGTTTAGGTTTTTATGTTGGTAATGCCATGTAGCGCTCTATATGAAAATCACTTACTGTGCTGTGTGAAGGCTGTTGTTGGTTTGCATTGTTGGAGTAATATTCGCCATCGTAGTGTTGGGCAGTTGGCTGTTAACAACGCGTAGCGCTCCGCAGTTGGAGGTGAACCGCCAGCAGTGGTGGATGTGGGGAGAGAAATGGCGGAGTTTTGAAATTTGTAAGACTGGATGTCATGAACCGCTATATATATTATGACTTTTGAACACTGCTAAGGTAAATACATTGTTTGTTCTCTATCAAAATCTTTCATTTGCTAACTATGCCTATCAGTAGTTAGTGCCTTCAGTAGTTTGAATCTTTTATTTACCTGGCAGTAGTGGCGCTCGCTGTATTGCAGTAGTTCGAGTAACGAAGATTTTTGTGAGGTAAGTGATTTGTGAAAGGTATAGGTTAATGTTAGTCAGGGCCATTCTTTTGTAGGGATTTTTGAAAGTCAGATTGCGTTGCGCTAAAAATAGTGTGTCGGTTTAAGCAGAGTCATGTATAATTTTTCTAAGGGGACGTTTCAACCTAAGGACAGCACACACATCCATGCCCAAGGCAGGATTCGAACCTGCGACCGTAGCAGTCACGCGATTCCGGACTGAAGCGCCTTGAACCGCTCAGCCACAGCGGCCGGCCAGATGAGTGTAACCCCAATGTTTACGTGGTAGAGTAATTATGGTGTACGTGTACGTAGAGACAGTGTTTGCGCAGAAATCGCCGACTCAGTGTAACTGAAGCGGAATAAAGGGAACCAGCCCGCATTCGCCGAGGCAGATGGGAAAGCGCCTTAAAAACCATCAACAGGCTGGCCGGCACATCGGACCTCGACACCAATCCGCCAGACGGAAGGATGAACTATCTTGAAATAATGGAAATTAATAAACACATGTCCATCTGTTGTGGCGTAACAAGACAGCTACACCACACTGAAGTAGCCGAAAGGCACGCGTAATCTCACTTAGGCTAGGTAGAGGTCTGAAACAGGATACGTATTGAATGGTAGCAAGAAAAGTACGTGGCTGCTTTAATACTTAACTTTTAATCCGTCATTGGTTTACAACGTTCTTGATGAGACATTTCATACGATAACTATCAAACTATGTAAGGCTAATGGCGCCTTGCTAGGTCGTAGCCATTGACTTAGCTGAAGGCTATTCTAACTGTCTCTCGGCTAATGAGAGAAAGGCTTCGTCAGTATAGTCGCTAGCAATGTCGTCCGTACAACTGGGGCGAGTGCTCGTCCGTATCTCGAGACCTGCCTTGTGGTGGCGCTCGGTCTGCGATCCTGACAGTGGCGACACGCGGGTCCGACATGTACTAATGGACCGCGGCCGATTTAAGCTACCACCTAGCAAGTGTGGTGTCTGGCGGTGACACCACACCATCAACCCAAAATTTAATACTAAACGACCAGACCCAGTTTCCTTCTCGTGACTTCTAACTGCAGATACTACTTATAATTCCATCCACATCATGTTGTAAATCACCCTCTTACTCGCATACCAAATTTTCAGTTACTATAATCTCTCTCTCTTTGTGTTAAAAAATATTTTACTTTGTATAATCACAGCTGCTTCACTGATTTGCTTAATATCACTACTATATCTTATCTGTTTGTAATTATGGATCCAGTGGAAACAAAATTATTTTGCTCAACCCCATATTTCGAACAAGTCACAAAAGTTTACTGTTCAGTTATTTTCTTCTATTTATAACTGCTGTAGAAGCTCATTAGTTGATGTGGCACGTATTTTATCTTAGTTACGTAATCTTACTTCGCTTTTACACAGAAATAATCCCTCTTGTTTTACTACTAATTCCAACATTAACATGTTTCATTTCTGGAATTAGAGATACTCTGTGTAGGTACTAATTTAAAATACACACATCAAAAATGTTTTGCATCAACCCGGTTCCCAGAACTCCTGAAGATAGACGTTGACCATGGATATTCTATCACAGACACAGTCCCTTTGACTGTTTAGAGATGTCACTGAACCCGCCCAAGGATGTAAACAACCATGCATGAGCAGCGCCTATTAGACGGAGGGCGTCCGACAGCCGATCTGTTCCAGTCATCCCACCAGGAAGGAGGTCCACGGCTCGTGTTGTCTGTAGTTCAACCATGCCTAGACGGTCAATACCGCGGTTCGATCGCGTCCGTGTTGTTACTTTGTGCCAGGAAGGTCTCTCAACAAGGAAAGTGTCTAGGCGTCTCAGAGTGAACCAAAGCGATGTCGTTCGGACATTGAGGAGAGACAGAGGGACAGGAACTGTCGATGACAAGCCTCGCTCATGCTGCCCATGTGCTATGACTGCAGTTTATGACCGATATCTAGGGATTATGGCTCGGAGGGACCCTGACAGCAACGCCACCACGATGAATAATGCTTTTCGTGCAGCCACAGGACGTTGTGTTACGACTCAAACTATGCGCAATAGACCGCATGATGCGCAACTTCACTTCCGACGTCCATGGCGAGGTCCATCTTTGCAACCACGACGCTATGCAGCGCGGTACAGATGGGCCCAACAAAATGACGAATGGACCGCTCAAGATTGGCATCACGTTGTCTTCACCGATGAGTATCGCATATGCCTTCAACCAGACAATCGTCAGAGACGTGTTTGGAGGCAATCCGGTCAGACTGAACGCTTTACACACACTGTCCAGCTAGTGCAGCAAGGTGGAGGTTCCTTGCTATTTTCTAGTGGCATTATGTGGGGCCGACGTACGCCGCTGGTGGTCATGGAAGGCACCGTAACGGTTGTACGATACGTGAATGCCATCCTCCGACCGATAGTGCAACCATATCGGCAGCATATTGGCGAGGCATTCGCCTTCATGGACAACGATTTCCGCCCCGATCGTGCACATCTGGTAAATGACTTCCCTCAGGATAATGAAATGTTTCGACTAGAGTGGCCAGTGTGTTCTCCAGACATGAACCCTATCGAACATGCCTGGGATAGAGTGAAAAGGACTGTTTACGGACGACGTGATCCACCAACCACTCCAAGAGAGTGGGACAACAGTGCCTTGATGAACTTGTGGATAGTATGCCACGACGAATACAGGCATGCATCAATGCAAGAGGACGTGCTACTGGGTATTAGAGGTACCGCAATCTGGACCACCACCTCTGAAGGTCTCGCTATATGACGGTACAACATGCAATGTGTGGTTTTCATGAGCAATAAAACGGGCGGAAATGTCTCGGAACCGAGATGATGCAATGCTGTTTTTGATGTGTGTATCTGATCCAACAAAATTTCACTGCAACGCGTATTATCTTTGTACCTGATGATGGTTAGTAGCCGAAAACAGATTCGTCTAACAAATAATAAAATTTGTAGAATAGTTTTCCAGTATAGTGTGTGTTTCACTCATAATGTGTAAAATATTCTGCCAAGAACCAATGGAACAGTCAGTGAATGCATTTATTTTTACAATTGTTTAAGTGTTGTTTAAATGCTCCTTGATTATGTTATTGGTCTACATAAAGTCTGCAGCACAAAAGCACATACTTTTGTGCGGTTTTTAAATAGTACACGTTAATGAATGGACAGTTAGAAAACTGAATTTTACGTTCTGAATGTGATATCACTGTAAGACACCACTCGTGCGCTGGCCGTCAAAAGCCCGCAAGTGCGAACGTCGGTATCTGCGGACCCCGAGGGGTGACGTTAGCGTGGCAGTGTATGGAAATCGGCCGCCGCAGCTCCACTCTCCGTTAAGACTACACGGCAGCAGCGCCCTCTGCGGCGCTGACGTAAACTACACCGGGGACAGCGCTTGGGAGCCATTCCGTCAGCGCAGATCGTCTCCTTAGTCAGACAGCTCAGCTCCACGGGTTAGCGGCTACCGACGTCATAGTTCGTTAGGCCTCCGAGAACCAGCGCAGCTAGGAAGTAAGTTTGCTGTTGAGTTGTAAAAGACTTCAGTCAGAGATTGGTAATGCTTGTTTTGTTCTACACGACTGTTTCTCAAAAAATAACTAAATGTTTTTGTTATTCAGTTATAGCACTGTCTATTGATGGCCTGTCGCGTGCCCAGCTACCCTGGTCTATCTCCTGCTTCCTAGTCTACAAATTACTGTTGTGACCACCCGACATACAACATTGAAAAATTATAGTTACACACAAAATTTAATTCCAAGATTTTAATTTACACAAAATGAAAGTCTGCAAAACTGATATTCACTGCTGGGATCTACATTTTTTCTTGTCACCACTCAGAACACATTTGATTTTAACTAACACTTTAAGTATTTTATTCGAGAAACAGACTGATCCCCATCGGAATTGTCCTGCAGTTCTTCCTGGGAATGATGCTCTTGTTAGATAGCAGAACTGTAATCACCTGCTATTGTAAAATCATTGCCTTTTTCGTCTATT
The DNA here is from genome assembly GCF_021461385.2 of Schistocerca piceifrons. Lineage (NCBI taxonomy): Eukaryota > Metazoa > Arthropoda > Insecta > Orthoptera > Acrididae > Schistocerca > Schistocerca piceifrons. Next base: position 433,344,179 of record NC_060143.1, on the reverse strand, counting down.
TCTTGATCTATATCGTATCGTATCATATCATATGTTGAGCGGTGGCCTAGAAACGAAGGAGAGGCTCCGTCCCCGTCGCAACCGCAGTGGTCCACAACCCCACGACGACTACCGCAGTCCACTTCACCCCTCCGCCGCCCCACACCGAACCCAGGGTTATTGTGCGGTTCGCCCCTGGTGGACCTCCCAGAGAACGTCTCACACCAGACGAGTGTAACCCCTATGTTTGCGTGGTAGAGTAATGGTGGTGTATGCGTACGTGGAGAACTTGTTTGAGCAGCAATCGCCGACATAGTGTAGTTGAGGCGGAATAAGGGGAACCAGCCCGCATTCGCCGTGGCAGATGGAAAACCGCCTAAAAAGCATCCACAGACTGGCCGACTCACCGGACCTCGACACAAGTACGCGGATTCGTGCCGGGGACCAGGCGCTCCTTCCCGCCCGGAAAGCCGTGTGATAGACAGCACGGCCAACCGGACGGGCTTGATCTATATCACGCACAACTTCCTCCATCCATCGACTAACAATGTCTTCAAACTCGGGAAAGATAAAACTGACACGTTCCTGAGAACACATTTTGTACTATGCGGGCCGGCTGGTGTGGCCGAGCGGTTCTAGGTGCTTCAGTCTTGATCCGAGCGACCGCTACGGTCGCAGGTTCGAATCCTGCATGGGTGTGTGTGATGTCCTTAGGTTAGTTAGGTTCAAGTAGTTCTAAGTTCTAGGGGACTGATGACCTCAGATGTTAAGTCCCATAGTGCTCAGAGCCATTTGAACCATTGTACTATGCTTTACCGTACCGAAGAAAACAGCTACGTAGTTCACGAGGCGCGGTCTAGGGGATCCTTACACCTGTCAGTAACATGTGTCAACAACGAACAAAGAAGCTCGTAACCCAAACGACAGCAAAACATTGTAGGGTTGGCATTTTAAGGAAGGTACGGAGTGTACAGGAGCGTTTTGCCACAACCGACCTTGGAGAGCGAGGTCGAAAATTTTCGATGGTTCAGAGATATCATACCTCATGAGTCAAGAGTTAATTGTCATTCGACGTCTAGTCGTAATTTAGCAGGCTCTATTTCGACGCTCTAACGCTAATGGCTCCTATAGGGTAAACCTGCCTAACTTCGTGATATTAAAGATTGTACATGAGAAAGCAACACAAATATTTAATCTAGAAATTGTGTATTTTACATGTAAGAGACCAATACATTCCTGTACTAAACCATAATACAGAACTTTTAAGAAATGAAAAACTGTTGAAGTTGCAAAATGTTGTAAACAAGTTGGGCAAGCTACCTAATTCCGTTGTAGCATAGCTAATTCCATGGTGGCATTCATATACTTCATGATAATGAGCTTAATTTCGTGATAATTTTCTTTTGCATTGTTAAAGTTCACTTAATGCACTTTCTATTCATTTTCAGCATCGGTGTCACTGTCAATAACATTTCACAAATATTACACATAAATGCCGTAGCATCAGGTGAATCGATGGTTTGAGAACTTTCATGGAATCAAAAAAAAAAAAAAAAAAAAAAAAAAAACACTGAATCCAGGCATGTGTAATCTTTCCACAGCTGTAGTTCTTTTTTACAAGTGGCGGAGATGTCCTCATTCCTTTTGTTCTTTCATTTGTGTTTTCCGTTAGACACTCATTTCACTGTGCTACTATGTTTATTGGATTATCCAATTAACGTTCACGCCGAACCCTATTTTCCACATTTGGGTTATGAAATTAACTTCCAGTTCAATAGCAAGGGCAAACGATCTGTTCATTTTACCAGTGGTTACATTGTGTTTGTCACCATCACCGTGGTCTACATAACCTTTTAAAGTACGCACTGAATGCAGAAATGTTTAGCAGCTTTGAATGTCGACCACTTTTCTTTCAAAACCTTCCGAAGTGTCCCACGAAAGTCTTCAGTTGAATAGAATTATCTTCTCTTAGTCACATAACCCATTTTTCGCTCAGAGATGGAGCCACTGTTTCTAAAATGGACACAAAACTTGAGAGTTATTGTCGTTTTCCTAAGCATTTGATTCAGTAATGATGATGATGATGATGAAGTCCCACACTCCTTGACAGAGCGTAGGGGAATGATGCGGGAGACCCGCACCACCGTACTAGTCAAGTTTCTAGTGAAGGTGGTTTACCATTGCCTTCCTCCGACTGTAATGGGGATGAATGATGATGAAGATAACGCAACAACACCCAGTCATCTCGAGGCAGGTGAAAAGCTCTAACCCCGCCGGTAATCGAACCCGGGACCCCGTGCTCGAGAAGTGAGAACGCTTCCGCGAGACCACGAGCTGCGGTAATAAGGTATTTAAATCCAATTATGATGACTAAAATTACAAGTGTATTACACTGGTAATACAACGGCACATAAATGTCTAATTACTTGGAAAACTTACTTTAATGAACATGTATTATAGGAACACCGCAGCAGACGACGTATCTCCCCCGACACCACAAACAATACACTACATGTTCCGCACACAGCTTTTATTCCTACTCAGGATGTCCTTCCCCCGGTGAAGACATTCCCGCCATTTGTTGAGGACGGTTGGAACTGTGTAGAAGGCCTACCTCACTTAAGGGCAACGAATGCATCTGCTACCACGAAACAAAGTATGTCACCGAGATAGGTAGGTTTATCTTACTGTACGTTAAAATTAAGTTTCCTCATCTGGGAAGTATTGAGGATCTATGAACCCCTAAACCGAACCTGCAGTGCGAGCCATACCACAGGAAATTTTGTGATTACTGACCCACAAAAAAGGCATTTTAGGATAATTTTCGAGTTGAAAATTTGTAATGCAGGATTTAATGTTTATTATTTCATTGTGTAAAATTTTACTATGCAGTCTACGGTTCAATGAAGTGATGAGAATAAAAAATGAAAAGAATTAAAATCATTAAGATGTTCGTCACACTTTATTATCATCGCTGTGAACGACTGTTGTAGGAGTAATCAAATGAAAACGAGACATGAAGGAAGTAAACTGCTTATTAGCTCAAAAGTGATCGTCCTAGCTGTTATACATTTATCCCACTGTGAGACAAGACGTTAATGCCTTCATGGAAAAACGTTAGCGGTTGCCTACTGTGCTACCCTTACTTACTTACTACGATGTATTTTATATTATGAACAACGCTCAAGTAATTTAGTAAAGGCAAAAACATTATATTTTCAGATAAATAGTGCTTATCTTGCAAAGTCTATCTCAGTAATCTGGGCTGGCGCTTCTGTTCCTGTATAATCTCCTCTGGCGTATCCAGCGCCGGAACGAAGGTGCGGAACACAAGAGCAGAGAAGGCTGTTGTAAGTAGGCTGTTTAGGTTTTAATGTTGGTAACGCCACGTAGCACTCCGTATGAAAATCACTGACTGTGCTGTGTTCAGTCTGTGGCTGATTGGACTCACTGTTGGAATATTCGCTTGTGTAGTTTTGGGCAGTTGGATGTGAACAGCGCGTGGCGTTGGGCAGTTGGAGGTGAGCCGCCGGCAGTGGTTGATGTGGAGAGAGAGAGATGCCAGAGTTTTGAGAGGTTGCTATAAGCGGACGATCTGGACGTGTGTTCTCCAGAAAAAGGAAATTTGTAAAGAAGGATGTCATGAATTGATAGATATATATGATGACTTTTGAACACTATTAAGGCAAATACATTGTTTGTTCTCTATCAAAATGTTTCATTTGCTAAGTATGCCTATCAGTAGTTAGTGCCTTTAGTACTTAGAATCTTTTATTTAGCTGGCAGTATTGGCGCTCGCTGTATTGCAGTAGTTCGAGTAACGAAGATTTTTGTGAGGTAAGTGATTCATGAAAGGTATAGGTTATTGCTAGTCAGGGCCATTCTTTTGTAGGGATTATTAAAAGTCAGATTGCGTTGCGCTAAAAAAAATATTGTATGTCAGTTTAGTAATGATCAGAATCAGTAAAGAGAGAAACCTCTGAGTACGTTCAGTTTTGCTCAGCTGTTTGAAAATCAGATAACGTAAGAGGTTTATCAGCACAGTCATTTATAATTTTTCTAAGGGGACGTTACATACTCTGAGGAAACATCTGCCAATGGTGCGCGGAATTTGACCGCGTCTCGCCAAGAGCGACATCTAGAAGACGTGAATATAAACTCCGCTCCTGTTAGCCTCGGCCGCTCAGATCAGCCCCAGTCTGCAACGGACATTTGTGCACGCTACCAGGTTGTCGTGATCCGAATCAAGTGCTTCCTTGGACTTGTGTGTATAGTAACAACTTAACTGTTTTCACGTCGCCTCTAACTAGCGACATTTGCTGTGAAGAAAGTTAAGTATTGTCAAACTGTTTTCTGGAGATAAAACTAATAATGTTATTTGTTTGAATTGTTGTATTGCATTCCGAGAACGCAACATGCTCTAGGCACCGTGTCAAGGTGCCTGAGCCCCCGTGGCTACCCCGTGCGGCAGCGGCACTTGAATCCTGGCCCGCCATATAGCTGTCACACACGATGTCCACTGAGTTACGGAGGCGGACGGCTGGAAGTATGCCATGTAGGATATCACCACAGTATCTGTGGCACAAAATGGAGTGTGCGTGTTATTGTGATAGTAACACCTCCGTCATCAGCGACAACACCCTTCCAGATTAGTTTCGCAGGAGATTACGTTGTTCCATAACGATATTTTTCGGGTGGGATGCTATCTGGACTGTTGTATTGCTGCTGCTGTTTACTTCTTTTGTCTGATGGAGATGAAATAGTCGTCTTTCGTTTTCTGTACGCCGTATAACAAGGATTCCTTTTACAGGCATTCAATGGGGACCAAGACATTTAATTTTGGAATACGAACTCCCGTCCAAAAACGTACCGTTTCCCCGCTGCACGCAAAATACACTGGTGTCCAAAATTAAGGCAACAAACCGCCGAACCGCTATTTCCCCGACCCGTGTCCACTTCACGATATAATAATACAGACTGTGTATAGTATCGTCTTCTGCACGGAAGACGGCATTCTTGTCAAGGGACAACCACGCCAACGATGACGTCAGGGCACTGACCAAATGGGGTAGTGTTTGCCGGATAGTCTCACTTCCACATTCGCTGAGTACACAGTGACAAACGGTGCAGGTTGTCACAGAGAAGACGCCTACAGACTCTCTGCTATGGAGGGCCTAAGGAAGGAGGGCAGCAGGACAGTCACAAACCGATGAAGCCCGATGGCTTAATGTGAACCGTTCTATTGTTTCTTAGGTGAGGCGACAGTTTATAGAGACCGAAACTGTATCCCGGAGACCAGGACGGCCGACCACATGTGACATCAGAAAGAGAGGACCGTTATTTGGCTGTAAGGGCACGATGGTACTGCCTTGGTACTGCACTGCAACTGGCATCTGACCCTCTGGACATGTATCGAGGCAAACGGTGTACAGGAAGCTTCAACAGAGTGGCCTCTGCTGTCGGAGACCTGCTGTATGTGTACCTCTGATGCGTCTTCACAGAAGAGAACGTGTTAGAGTGGTGTCATCAACGTGCCACACGGACGGTCGAACAGTGGGCAAATGTTCTTTTCAAAGATGAGTCCAGACGTGGTCTGGAGAGTCATTCTCGACGGATTCGCATCTGGAAGGAACCTGGAACATGATTTCGGGCCCCAAACATTGTAGAGAAGACCGACATTGAGGAGGATCCGTAATGGTGTGGGCGAGGATTACGTTGACCACTCGCAAAACTGGCATCCGCGACGCATCCTGCGTATTCGGAAGAGAGGTTCTAAGAAGAATCTCTCCTAGTAACACATAACCTACATGCAGACGGCATGAATATCTACTTCATCGGTTTCATGCTGGATGTCAATAATTCGACTCTACTGTGGTTTGTTTTGACGATGAATGCTCTGCTATACAAAACTCAAGGACGAGACAGATAGAGTACCATAACATATTAACTACTCGGTGGAAATGAATGAAAGTGCAGGAACATATTGCCAAAAGTTCTCAGTCGTACACAGAAACTTCGATGTTACAGGGTGTGAGGTCAGTGTGACTACAGTGCCAAGTGGAACTGGCCCCACGATACGAGAGACTTGAAGGAACGGTAAAAGACAGTGTGTGTCTATCAGCGAGCAGTTACGGTGCACTGTTGTAGTGTTCTTCATTACGACATGACCTGGAGACAAAATCTGGATGAGTCTACATTGGAAAGAATCACTGGGAAACAGGAAGAAGGACGAAGTGTGACGAATGTAGCCCAGGTGTTTTCTACTGCTCATATAACTGTGTCACGTGCGTGGGGAACATTCCGAACCATAAGCACGGCTTCCCGAAGGAAAGGAAGTGGAAGATCTTGGACAACTACGGCAGCAGATGACCGCTCCATTGTGCAACAGGCAAGAAGATATCCACGTTAAACAGCAGATGCAATTGCAACCAAATATAGCAGACTCGCTAAGCAAGCCATCTCACGCTCCACAGCGGCACGGTGACGGCATGGGCGTGATCTCTTTGTTCGAAAACTAGCCCGTTGTGTTCCGTTGCCAATGGCATCGTTTGCGATGGTGCCAAGAGCGTAGGGAATGGACCAAGGGGAGTCTCGTGCTCTTCTTGGATGGGAGCAAATTCAATTTGAGTAGTGATTCTGAACGAATCAACGTATGGCGGGAGGTGGGGGCACGTATTGCACCCAGGAACGTTGTCGAACATGATCGTTTTGGTGGTTCAGATGTTATGGTGTGGAGAGGCAAACGCTGCATGGACGTACTGACTTCCAAATGTTCGAATAAGGTATTCGCAAGGACCAAAATTATTGTGACAAGAGTCTTGTCAGGTGTATATTCGGCCGTAACTTCAGTTTAACGGATGGCAATGCGCGACCACATCGAACAGAGTAGGTGGAGCAGCTCCTGTAACGAGAGGATATTTGGTGAATGGACCGGCCTCTCTGTCCCGCCGACTTAAGTCCCATCCAGCACGTGTGAGATGTGTTGGAGAGATGTATTGCAGTACGTCCGCATGCACCAGCGGCCATCCACCAGTTGTCAAGCGCGCTGGTGCACGAATGGAAAGCACTACCACAAGAACTCTTTATCAACCTGGTGGGCGCCATGAAAGCACGCTGCAGAGCACGCACTGCTGTCCGAGGTGATCACACACACTATTAAGAAGCAAGCCCCGCCTCTGTAATGTCCAGGGGTGATTAAAAATCGCGGTGATTACAGTGTAATTATTGTTGAGCCGTGCGTGGCTCGTGTTCGCGCAAACTCTTATTTTTACATCGTGTTATTTTTTTTTTATTATTATTATTGCCATACTGCCACCTCGTTATGTTAGTTTCAATTACTGGTGTCACCGAACTACCGCCTTTCCCTGGCATAATATCTTTGCTGACTGCTATTACTTCCCGGTTGTCATGTGTTCGGAGTTAGTTCCGATCTGCCAGTGAGTTGGGAGGCGCTAGCAGTGCAGTTCGGACCTGGTAGTATTTGACTTAGGACGCGGCAGAAGTTCAGTAGAGGCGCCGCTGCAGTGAGGTCCAGACAACCATGATTTGACCGACGGTTGTCGATACGTATCACTTGCGGACCACCTTGGTTGGTCGTCGGTCGGTCGTCTTGTCGGACGACGCGTAGGTTGGCCGGCGATCGCTTATGGGTTGCCTGCGTGTGCCCACTCGTGATTCGTCCTTGTTATTGAACAGTCGCTGCCGGTAATATTGTCTAGTCCTTCGTGCAAGTGTTCGTGAAACTGTGTGTAGCTTGTGACGTCGACTGCTCAGTTATTTTAGTGCTGTCTCCGTGCTGATGTGTGGCAGTCGGTCGGTTGGCGTGGAGCAGCGAGGAAATCTCCGTGGGGCATAGTTTGGCCGGGCCCGCTGGCGGTCTCTATGCAGTGTCAGAGTGTGTGGGGCTCTTCCCATTGCTACGAGGTCCATGGCTCACCGACTCTGGACACGAAAGTTGAGTTTTGATTTAATTTACCATCAAGTCAAGACTGTTCACATTGTGCCGTTTGCTTCTCATTGTTGGCTGTTGGGACATTCCCCCAAGCAACAACGTTTGTGTTCGAGTTGGTGAAGGTTTAGCCACCGTCCGGTGGAGTCTAACTGTATTTGGTTATTTGCAATTGAAGTGCACCAGCGGGATTTTCTGCCTTGTGGCCGTTAACGTTCCGGTTACCTGCCCTGGCCGTTGACGTAAATTTAGGCAGGGTCCTTTCCTCACCGTGTTGTCGCTGTCCAGCACGGTGTGTAGTTTGACAGCTCATTGTATGCTTGGTTGTGGGCGTCGATGCCTTTTACGTTTGAATTGAACTCCCGGTTGTGTGCTGGTCGAGTGAAGCGCAAGTTACCTTGTCGGTGGGTTGTCGTCGGATCGAGAATGGTTGGGCCGACTACCTGTCTCACCTCAGTGATCGTTAGTATTTCAAGTGCTGGCCGACACCCGAAACTTCTGAGCGCTGTTATCTGCACTGACTTTTCCTATTTTCTGTTGTGTGTATTTGTATAGCTCATAGCCGATGGTTTTGAATTAAAATTGAATTGTTTTTAGTGGTGTTTTAAGTCATGGGCCTTCAGCAATTTTAACATTAAAATTCCTTGCTTGCCAAGTGTTAGATTGTTTGGGCCTTCAGCCTGATTAATATAATGTTTAAAGATAAAGCCTTGGGCCTTCTGCCTAATAAAAATTATTTTAGATGTGTTTTAAGTCATGGGCCTTCAGCCGTTTTTAATTAAAGATCTTTATCTTTCGAGCATCAGACTGTTTGGGGCCTCCAGTCTAATTGAAAATAAGGCCTTCTGCCTTGTATTTTTTTTATTTAATTTTACCTTTAGTCTTAAATCATCGGTCTTCAGCCGTCTTTAAATTAAGGTTGTTGGTTTTCAAGTGTTAGATTTTTGGGTCTTCAGCCAAATTATAGAACTTACTTAACGTGAGGCCTTCTGCCTCCTAAATATTCTTATTGGCGTCTGAATTTTGAGTTAATGGCTTTTAGCTTTTTTAAAAAAATTAACGTGCTGCGCCCTTAAGGCATAATATAGTATGGCGCATTCAGCCGATAACTAACAAGAATTTGTACTGTAATGTTTGGACAAATAAATAATGTTATATGTGTTCGAGTGTAACTGACAGCGGCTCATTTTGGCCCCTTTCCACAATTCCAACTACCTGTCCTGTCCTGCGGGTTTAGCAGGGCGTTTCAATTGTCTTTGAATAAAAGTGTCATTTCTGTTCGTCTCCTTGGGTATTTATTCCAGTTATCCTCCGCACTACACTCTATCAGTTCTTTCTATGTATGATCCAAGTTTCATCGAGCTATGTTACTTGGCAATGGCGTCCTTAAGTTTTGCACGCCATCGTACTAAAACCTGACAAAAATGGCATTACACTGAAGTAACAAGAATAGTGTCTTTACTTGACAATAGAGAAGCTGACGACGTGGACATGCGTGCGGTCTGGCGATCAAAACTCTATGCCATATATCTCCTCCTGCCATTACCAGCGCAATTTGAGAAAGGAAAAGATTCGCCTTAGCTGTCTCTAGATAGAGCACCAGCTATAAATTGTGACAGCTTCAGATTGTGATTTAACGACTTTTGCTACGGAGGGGAAATTTAAACTTGCTGACGAGTCTAACACTAGAATCTCCAACGTGTCGTCCTCGCCCCCCCCCCCCCTCCCCGTCTCCACTGCCCGGCCATTCCCACAAAAAAAAAAAAAAAAAAAGGACTGCCACCTATATAAGATCTCTTGTAGCCCGGAACTGAAGACGTCATTTAAGGCTACGGTGAGTCAAGACGTACAATACCTAAAAAACGTGGTATTTACAAATAGCTCCGACTGCTATTGAAAGCAACGGACACTAAAGTGTAGTTTTATGGTGCGGGTTACTTCCTAATCTAGAGATGATGTTAAGATGATCGACCGTTGTATTCCTTCACTCCACATTCGTTGTGGCTTCCGAAAAATTGGGAGTTCTCGATCCTCGCTGTTTGAAGCCCTGCGCACTGACGCTCCACACTGAAAGTAAACCCTCAAGAATGAATCCAAATTACAGAATAAAATAGTCTTCTAAAAAGACTTCGTTCCAATTTCTGGTGTAAATGAAAAGTTGAGAGGGTGAGGCACCGCGCCATCATATATTCTTCGGAGCAGCATCATAAAACGTAAATTCCACAAGGCAGAGTTTAACGAAATGTTAAAAAATATTTTCACACAGTGGACTCATACTACATAGTGTATGCATCGGAGCTGTTGTACTGGTTATTTGAAAAGGAGAACTATTTTCTGTTGGTACCAGAAATAGATAACAACATAATGGCATACATACTATTCACCTACAGGAAGACAACAGTGTTTCTTTTAAAACCAGGTCAACAGGATTGCTCAAACATCAAACTAGAATAAGTAGAACGTACCTCACTATCGGCTATTAAACATTGATGTTTCATCAAACTTACCTCGTTTCCAAGTAGAGAACGCGTTTTTAATCATAAATCTTATTCAGTTCATCTACATCTACATCCATACTCTGCTGACGGTGTGTGGCGGAGGGCACCTTGAGTACCTCTATCGGTTCTCCTTCTATTCCAGTCTCGTATTGTTCGTGGAAAGAAGGATTGTCGGTATGCCTCTATGTGGGCTCTAATATCTCTGATTTTATCCTCATGGTCTCTTCGCGAGATATATGTAGGAGGGAGCAATATAATGCTTGACTCCTCGGTGAAGGTATGTTCTCGAAACTTCAACAAAAGCCCGTACCGAGCTACTGAGCGTCTCTCCTGCAGAGTCTTCCACTGGAGTTTATCTATCATCTCCGTAACGCTTTCGCGATTACTAAATGATCCTGTAACTAAGCGCGCTGCTCTCCGTTGGATCTTCTCTATCTCTTCTATTAACCCTATCTGGTACGGATCCCACACTGCTGAGCAGTATTCAAGCAGTGGGCGAACAAGTCTACTGTAACCTACTTCCTTTGTTTTCGGATTGCATCTCCTTAGGATTCGTCCAATGAATCTCAGTCTGGCTTCTGCTTTACTGACGATCAACTTCATATGATCATTCCATTTTAAATCACTCCTAATGCGTACTCCCAGATAATTTATGGAATTAACTGCTTCCAGTTGCTGACCTGCTATATTGTAGCTAAATGATAATGGATCTTTCTTTCTATGTATTCGCAACACATTACACTTGTCTACATTGAGATTCAATTGCCATTCCCTGCACCATGCGTCAATTCGCTGCAGATCCTCCTGCATTTCAGTACAATTTTCCATTGTTACAACCTCTCGATGTTCATCAAACGACTGCGGGGAACTGTATCGAACGCCTTGCGGAAGTCAAGAAACACGGCATCTACCTGGGAACCCGTGTCTATGGCCCTCTAAGTCTCGTGGACTAATAGCGCGAGCTGGGTTTCACACGATCGTCTCTTTCGAAACCAATGCTGATTCCTACAGAGTAGATTTCTAGTCTCCAGAAAAGTCTTTATACTCGAACGTAATACGTGTTCCAAAATTCTACAACTGATCGACGTTAGAGATATAGGTCTATAGTTCTGCACATCTGTTCGACGTTCCTTCTTGAAAACGGGGATGACCTGTGCCCTTTTCCAATCCTTTGGAACGCTACGCTCTTCTAGAGACCTACGGTACACCGGGGGGGGGGGGGGGGGGGGCAAGATCCTTCGCGTACTCTGTGTAAAATCGAACAGGTATCCCATCAGGTCCAGCGGCCTTTCCTCTTTTGAGCGATTTTAATTGTTTCTCTATCCCTCTGTCGTCTATTTCGATATCTACCATTTTGTCATCTGTGCGACAATCTAGAGAAGGAACTACAGTGCAGTCTTCCTCTGTGAAGCAGCTTTGCAAAAAGACATTTAGTATTTCGCCCTTTAGTCTGTCATCCTCTGTTTCAGTCCATTTTGGTCACAGAGAGTCTGGACATTTTGTTTTGATCCACCTACCGCTTTGGCATAAGACCAAAATTTCTTACGATTTTCTGCCAAGTCAGTGCATAGAACTTTACTTTCGAATTCATTGAACGCCTCTCGCATAGCCCTCCTCACACTAAATTTCGCTTCGCGTAATTTTTGTTTGTCTGCAAGGCTTTGGCTATCTTTATGTTTGCTGTGAAGTTCCCTTTGCTTCCGCAGCAGTTTTCTAACTCGGTTGTTGTACCACGGTGGCTCTTTTCCATCTCTTACGATCTTGCTTGGCACATACTCATCTAACTCATATTGTACGATGGTTTTGAACTTTGTCCACTGATCCTCAACACTATCTGTACTTGAGGCAAAACTTTTGTGTTGAGCCATCAAGTACTCTGAAATCTGCTTTTTGTCACTTTTGCTAAACAGAAAAATCTTCCTACCTTTTTTAATATTTCTATTTACAGCTGAAATCATCGATGCAGTAACCGCTTTATGATCGCTGATTCCCTGTTCTGCGTTAACTGTTACAAATAGTTCGGATCTGTTTGTCACCAGAAGGTCAAATATGTTATCGCCACGAGTCGGTTCTCTGTTTAACTGCTCAAGGTAGTTTTCAGATAAATAACTTAAAAAAAATTCAGTGGATTCTTTGTCCCTGCCACCCGTTATGAACGTTTGAGTCTCCCAGTCTATATCCGGCAAATTAAAATCTCCACCCAGAACTATAACATGGTGGGGAAATCTACTCGAAATATTTTCCAAATTATCCTTCAGATGCTCAGCCACAACAGCTGCTGAGCCAGGGGGCTTATAGAGACATCCAATTACCATGTCGGAGCCTGCTTTACCCGTGACCTTCACCCAAATTATTTCACATTTCGGATCTCCATCAATTTCCTTCGATACTATTGCACTTCTTATCGCTATAAACACGTCTCCCCTTCACTGTCCAGCCTGTCTCTGCAGTATACATTCCAATCTGAGTTTAGGATTTCATTACTGTTTACATCTGGTTTCAGCCAACTTTCTGTCCCTAGTACTATGTGGGCATTGTGACCGTTTATTAATGAGAGCAGTTCTGGGACCTTTCTATAGACGCTCCTGCAGTTTACTATTAGCAGATTAATATTGTTATTCCCTGTTGCATTTTGCCTACTCCTACCTTGCCACGTCTCAGGAGGCGTCTTGTCGGGCCTAGGGAGGGAATTCTTTAACCTAAAAAACCCACATGTGCACTCCACACGTACTCCGCTACCCTTGTAGCCGCTTCCTGCGTGTAGTGCACGCCTGACCTATTCAGGGGGACCCTACATTTCTCCACCCGATAGCGGAGGTCGAATAATTTGCACCCCAGATCTCCGCAGAATCGTCTGAGCCTCTGGTTTAAGCCTTCCACTCGACTCCAAACCAGAGGACCGCGATCGGTTCTGGGAACGATACTACAAATAGTTAGCTCTGATTCCACCCCGCGAGCGAGGCTTTCCGCCTTCACGAACTCTGCCAACCGCCTGTACGAACTGAGGATGACCTCTGAACCCAGACGGCAGGAGTCATTGGTGCTGACATGAGCAACAATTTGCAGTCGGGCGCACCCAGTGCTCTCTATCGCCGCCGGCAAGGCCTCCTCCACATCTCGGATGAGACCCCCCGGCAAGCAGACAGAGTGAACACTGGCCTTCTTCCCCGACCTTTCCGCTGTTTCCCTAAGGGGCTCCATCACCAGCCTAACGTTGGAGCTCCCAGTCACTAATAAACCCCTCCCCCCGTGTGCCTGCTCGGACCTTGCTGAAGGAGCAGCCACATGTCCACTGACAGGCAGAGCGGACGATGCCACACGGCAAGCCTCCACATTGACCCTCCGCCTCGTGCGCCGCGAACGCTGCTGAATCCGCCATTCCCCTTGAGGAGAGGGTGGCCCAACCGTGCCCGGTACCCGCGAAGATGTCTCGACAGCGGGTACAGTGGGTGAAGCATGTAACACCTGGGGTGTACCATGCGACACACCAGACTCCCCACTGCCGCTACAAACCGAGGCAGCAGCCTGAAGACGACTGACCGCGACCATCAACACGTTCAGCTGTTCGCGAACAGTGGCCAGCTCCTCCTGCGTCCGTACACAGAAGTCACACATCGTATCCATCCGAAGAAATCAGTTTACTGTAGAGAGTTAATCAACTTTTAACTAGACTGCTAATTCACTAAAGGCGGCTGATAGTTGACTTAACTGTGGTTACTAGGCACTTCTTGTAGAAAACAATGAAAATAGCACTACCTGTCTCTGGACTGTATTCAAAACAAACACCAGCACTACTGACAATATGGCTGACTAAAGGGACTCTCTCTGACAGTATTCAAAACAAACACGAAATCTATGGAATACTATTACTAGCACTCAACAATTAAAGCTTCCTAAAAGCAAAAACACACGGAAGAAGAAGTGACAAGTAGGAAAAATACAATTCATACTTAAATTAACGTAGCTCGCTGCACAGCAGACGGACACAGACGGCAGTTACGACGACACTGACACTACTGGCACTATGGCTGACTAAAAGGACTCACTCTGACTGCATTCAAAACAAACGCGAGATCTATGGAACAATTACTAGCACTCGACAATTAAAGCTTCCTAAAAGCAAAAACACACGGAAGAAGAAGTGACAAGTAAGAAAAGACAAGTAACATAGAAACGTCTTTTTTTGAGAATACCGACTTCATATTCATCAACATTGGAAACCAATGTGGACATGATGTCCATACACAAGTATTTCCACACCTTCGTTTTTTTTTTTGTCTAGTTGATTGTTGGGCACTACAATCATCAACCAAACTCAACAGTCACAAATGTCGCTGTGGATACATACCTTTTTGGACGCTTGCACAGTCAGGGTTAGCTAATCAATCGTCTTTACAGCAATTAAATTCGAAGTAAACTACACTTTGTTTGATTGAATTAGCAACAGCTGTTTCATGTTCTGATGACTGCGACAGAAACTTCTAAGTTTAGGAACATAACAGGTCAGAAAAACAGTGGATGTCATGTAGTATTTCCATGGTAGTAATAATTGTAGTATAAGTACATTCAATAAGAGTAGTATTTGTGGAAGTTACTGTTATTATTATACAAGACGACATCTGCGCAATATGTTACACTTAAATTTAAAAGTCCAATTTGTTTTGTTATTCTACCAATATACTTGTAAGCAGCCCACTCATCAACCTAAATATCCGATGAAAAGAATTATTCTATTCTCTTAAGAACTACTCTACGCATGCTCCTACAGTATTCGAAAGGAGACTTCCAATTTCGCTGTGAATAAAACTAGCAGTTTCATGTGCAATTTTTCACATATAAAAATTAATCCCAGAGGACAGTCTACACTACAGTAGTTACCAAAACACTGTCTCGGCCAAAATAAGGACAAATCACGTATCTGAGCCATCAATATACACAGGTTGTCTAGTAAAGAAGGAATTTTGAAAGTAAGCTCGTGGCTGAGTCGTGCCAGACATAGCGTTTGCTAATACTGTGAAAGTGTTCCTTAAAAATGCATTACATAAATTTTCTAGTTGCTTATACCATTTTTTTTTAATTTTTTGGGCTGTTGCCTGAGTTCGTAGCGTTTTTCCATAAATTTAATAAACAGAACATATGCACATAACAGAGACTCTAGTCATCGATAATATATTCTTCTTCATTGTTTACAACAGTCTTCCAACGCTGAAGTAACTTTGTGATACCGCGACTGTAGAATTCACATGATTTTGAGGCGAAGAACTCGTCGAGCAATGTTCGGAGTGCATTTTCATCCTGAAAGAACGTTCATTGAAAGTTGTTCGATAGAGAGCGGAAAAAGTGAAATCTGAGGGCACAGTATCAGGTGATTAAGGTGGGCGCGGAATGACTTCCAAACCCAACTCTTTTATAGTGTTTGTTGTCAGTCTAGTAGAATCCAGGCAGGCAGCCTTCCTGGTCGTTGTTCTTGGACTGCGTCTCCAAGACGTCTCAGTTGTTAATAATAAATATAAGCAGAGATGGTTACACCTCAGGGAAGCAACTGTAGTACACCACACCGTCGCTGTTTCAACAGATGTATAATATTATCTTTTGTGGGTGCGCGCAGGTCTTTGTACGTAGAGTTGGGGCTTTCATTGAGCTCAACCATTTCTTTCTTTTCCTTGTATTATCATAAAGACACCATTTGTCGCCCCAGAAATGATACAGGATAGGAATGGTCGGTGTTGTTCAAGTGCCAGTTAATGACGAGCAAGAACACATGCGCATACGGCTTCCCGCTGATTTTTGTGATTTTGGCTTAGAGAAGGCGGTACACATACACCCGATTTTTGAACCTTCCCCATTGCATTCAAATTTCGCACGGTCGTGGAATGATCCCAGTTCGCCAATTTGCCAGTTCTCGAGTACATTGACGTTTATCATTGTGGATTCATGCGTTTAAAAGAAAAAACAATTTTCTTGCCGTGCTCTGTCCAATGGCACTATCCTCCATACACAGCGCAAGAGTTTCTGTCTGCCTACGCCGCTTTCACCCTTCTATTGAAAGATAGAAGAATACGTCGGAAATTTTCCGATTTCTCCATTTGACACTCCATTTTCTAGCGTCCACAGCTCCACGCACTATGTCGAAATGACAAAATGATAATATGTACACACCCGGCCATTAAAGTTGCTACACCAAGTAGAAATGCATATGATAAACGGGTATTCACTGGACAAATATATTATACTAGAACTGACATGTGATTACATTTTCACGCAATTGGGGTGCATAGATCCTGAGAAATCAGTACCCAGAACAACCACCTCTGGCCGTAATAACGGGCTTGATACGCCTAGGCATTGAGTCAAACAGACCTTGGATGGCGTGTACAGGTACAGCTGCCCATGCAGCTTCAACACTATATCACAGTTCATCAAGAGTAGTGACTGGCGTATTGTGACGGGCCAGTTGCTCGGCCAATATTGACCAGACGTTTTCTATTGGTGAGAGATCTGGAGAATGTGCTGGCCAGGGCAGCAGTAGAACATTATCTGTATTCAGAAAGGCCCGAACAGGACCTGCAACATGCCGTCGTGCATTATCCTGCTGAAATGTAGGGTTTCGCAGGGATCGAATGAAAGGTAGAACCACGGGTCGTAACACATCTGAAATGTAACGTCCACTGTTCAAAGTGCCGTCAATGCGACAAGAGGTGACCGAGACGTGTAACCAATGGCACCGCATACCATCACTCTGGGTGATAACGCCAGTATGGCGATGACGAATACACGCTTCCAATGTGCGTTCACCGCGATGTCGCCAAACACGGATGCGACCATCACGATGCTGTAAACAGAACCTGGATTCATCCGAAAAAATAACGTTTTGCCATTCGTGCACCCAGGTTCGTCGTCGAGTACACCATCGCAGGCGCTCCTGTCTGTGATGCAGCGTCATGGGTAAACGCAGCCATGGTCTCCGAGCTGATAGTCCATGCTGCTGCAAACGTCGTCGAACTGTTCGTGCAGATGGTTGTTGTCTTGCAAACGTCCCCATCTGTTACTCGAGGATCGTGACGTGGCTGCACGATCCGTTACAGCCATGCGGATAAGATGCCTGTCATCTCGACTGCTAGTGATACGAGGCCTTTGGGATCCAGCACGGCGTTCCGTATTACCCTCTTGAACCCACCGATTCCATATTCTGCTAACAGTTATTGGATCTCGACCAACGCGAGCAGCATTGTTGCGATACGATAAACAGCAATCGCGATAGGCTACAACCCGACCTTTATGAAAGTCGGAAACGTTATGGTATGCATTTCTCCTCCTTACACGAGGAATCACAGCAACGTTTCACCAGGCAACGCTGGTCAACTGTGTGTATGAGAAATCGGTTGGAAACTTTCCTCATGTCAGCACGTTGTAGGTGTGGGCACCGGCGCCAACCTTGTGTGAATGCTCTGAAAAGCTAATCATTTGCATATCACAGCATCTTCTTCCTGTCGGTTAAATTTCATGTCTGTAGCACGTCATCTTCGTGGTGTAGCAATTTTAATGGCCAGTAATGTATTATTGCCTCACGTAGATGTATCGATGAAAAATTTGTCATCTTTAGCTTTTTGATTCTGTTGTCATTATTGTAAAGTATTTCATAGACTGTTGGCAATTCCGACTCCGTGCAGCAAATATTGGACTGCGGGACAGAGACGTAGAAACGAACGCTACTGGCGCGCGTATTGACAACGCTGGAGGCTGCGGAGACGTAGGGTGGGACCAATGTTGCCGGTGATTAGTCAGAATGCTGGCCGTGGCAGCAGGGTCCGGGCCCGGCTATGGCTCTGGTCAGGCCTGTATATGTAAGAGAGGGGGAGGGTGGGGGCGGCGGGGGTGGTGGAGGCTGCGCCCCGTGGGTCGATACAACGGCCGCAGCCGCCGACGCCGATGCATCGATTCCTGGCCTCCCAAGTCGCTGCCCGCACCTGGCCGCTTCTACTGTTGCTCTCCGCCCTCCCATACCTAAACTACGCAACTTTAGGTAATACAGCGACAGCAGCAGTTCGCGAAAACTTAAAGTAGTTGTCATAGAAGTTCAGTATGTTGCAAAGAGGTGTACAGTAGCGGAAATCGGAATAAAGTCAGCGTTCATACGTAAGCAATACATAATGTCTGAGGCGTACAAGTACCGAATTTACTATAAAAGTAGTGTATGCATATAATCATGACGAAAGTACATACTTTCTTAGCCGGCCGAAGTGGCCGTGCGATTAAAGGCGCTGCAGTCTGGAACCGCAAGACCGCTACGGTCGCAGGTTCGAATCCTGCCTCGGGCATGGATGTTTGTGATGTCCTTAGGTTAGTTAGGTTTAAGTAGTTCTAAGTTCTAGGGGACTGATGACCTTAGAAGTTAAGTCCCATAGTGCTCAGAGCCATTTGAACCATTGAACCATACTTTCTTTCATGACACGAGTGTTTGCATTTCCTTGATGGAAATTGCTATAGAGGCGCTCACTGCAATGTTACTGCGTTGTTAGTACTTTGACCAACCTCTGACCTTCATAATTACCTCAAAAATTGTCTTCGGCATTGATTTTGCTACGGTTTGTAGTTCTAGCAGTGAAACTGTGGCCCACTATTCTCGTACCACACTTTTCAGCTGACGTACTGCATCTAATTGCCTTCCATTGCAATAAACGCACATTGCAAGTATTCTCCAAAGGTTTTCCACGGAGTTCAACTACAGGCTACATGCAGACCAGCGCAAGACGTCGATATCTTTATCTTCAAACCACTTTATGTTGTAGCAGAAACATCCATCGATGCCTATCTTGAAACATTAAACTTGCGTCCCCTAGGTCGTCGTAGATTCTAATCCATTCTGTCTCTAGTGTACATATTAGAGTCCATTCTAGTGTTCATCAGAGGAATGCGTGATTCAGCATTAGCGTAGAAGGCTGCCCAAATCATTACACTTCTACCACCAAAATTTCGGCTCTTCCTGACCTGCTGCTCTGTTCTCAGATCATGCCAACCATAATGAAATCCATTCTGACCATCTACATTAAACTTCTCTTCAACACTGAAGCTCACTTTATCATATTCTACAGCCCATGGCACATGTTTTTCAGGAAACTCCTATGTAGCCTGTTTATATTTGGGTGTTAGAGCAGGTTTCTTCAGTCGCTTCTTGAATGCAGGATGTTTTCAATCGACAAAATTTTTCAGGCAGTTAGTGGCAACTCTAAATCAGTAACATGATGCGAAGAATAATGGTTTTTGGCCCCTGCTTGACGCAAAAGTAACAGCTTAGATGCCTCAGATAATTTTCTAATTCTCCCATATTTTTCGTTCTGTCCATAGCAT
The DNA here is from genome assembly GCF_021461385.2 of Schistocerca piceifrons. Classification (NCBI taxonomy): domain Eukaryota; kingdom Metazoa; phylum Arthropoda; class Insecta; order Orthoptera; family Acrididae; genus Schistocerca; species Schistocerca piceifrons. Next base: position 433,324,406 of record NC_060143.1, on the reverse strand, counting down.
GCACCCAATCTAATGAAACTATAAATTACTGTACTTAACGGTTCAATTTCTTGGCGATTTGACGATTTGAGAGTCCGGTTTCCTTCTTCGCACCGATTTTTGCTTTTTCATCACATGACTGTTTTACACATGGTATTCTCACAATCATGGTTTATGTACACCATGAGCACTGTCACTACTGGTGCCTGCTTCCTACATGTAGGAACGCCACATACGCATATACCGACACCGCCCAGAGCCGACTACATTTGTGCTGAGTTCCACCCTCTACCATTTAAATCGTTGGCGTCTCGTTATACACTGGACTACTGACATCAAACGTCATACCATGCCTTTTCTACTTCTGTATAATCAACATAGAGAGGCTATCTATGCATTACAGCGTTCTGGGCGGCAGCCTCAAGCAACACTGGCACACCGAACATTTCAGTTGGACGGATGCAACAAATACTGGAATATCATGTTTTTTTTGTAATCGAAATACAAATGAAAAGTATTTTCTCTGCTCATAAAACATACCAATTTTATGTGCAGTGTTGTAATTGTATTACTCTTAGTAATGGTGTAGTTGGAATTTCGTACTTTACCTAGTTATCACAATTTTTTCAGCGCAACATTTCTTACACACAACTTTCATATTTGCCAGATTTCTACGTCTCATTTTCTGGAGCTTCATGGTCATTTCGATACGTCAGGCGGACAACTTTATAAAAATACGCTTCTCTTCTGCGTTTACTATGTCGTAGTGTCACGATAATACATCTGTTCGTCCAGAGTAAAATTGTGTGTTAAACAATAACTACAATGGTGACGTGAGCTATGAGTGCATATAAACTCTAATTAAGCTACTCTGCATTTTTTGTCTTGAATTCCTTTCAAAAACAAAAACGATAGGTAACCAAAATAACAAGGGAACAAGTGGCAACGTACTCCGTATAGTAAATGCTCTTCTCATCTTACAGCTTCTGGTAATTGCTCTTCTCCGAGAAAACAAAAATCCTAACGCAGTATGAGATGAAACATGACAGTCTAGTCTTCCATTAGAACTGCTGAAAGCCAAAAAAAGAGAAAAAAAACTACGCTAGAACAAAAACCTCTAGCCCACGTATTTGGGACTGAGCTCAACACCAACAACAATTAAGCCTTCGAACTGCGTAAGAAAATGTTTATATGCGGCTTTTATCGTGTGCTCTCTCTACAAATACTAACGATCTATATAATAATTTCTTTCGTAGATACCTAAAACAGAACTACCTAGAGTGAAACTCACTAAATGTTATCAAGTCAAAGTTGTTGTAACTGTTAAGTAGAAGTTACACTGAAACTCGCCAGTATCTACAACTCAAGATACATTGATAATTACACAAACACATTTACATTACGTTACTTTACATTAAAGTCGTTAGAATAATGCAGCAATTCGCTCATACCTCACAGAATATTGTCGCGATAATGCAGAATAAGAATTTCTTGCATTTCCCAAAGAGCTTCACGACAGCATCGTTAAAACTTTAGCAAAATACCGGTATGTTCTGTGTTTGCGGCTGAAATATTCAAACTTAGTTTTCTACAAAAAAATTATCTCATCGCCTTATAGATTCCACAGTAATTTAAGTTCCAACATAAATTCATATTGCAACTACTTACCACGTTTTGTTTATGCTGTATTCTACACTTTGCCTCACTTTCATCACGTTCTACACTGAAGAGCAAATGAAACTGGTACACCTGCCTAATATCGTGTAGGGCCCCCGCGAGCACGCTGAAGTGCCGAAACACGACGTGGCATGGACTCGACTAATGTCGAAAGTAGTGCTGAAGAGAATTGACTCAATGAATCCTGCAGAGCTGTCCATAAATCCGTAAGAGTACGAGGGAGTGGAGTTCTCTTATGAACAGCACGTTGCAACGCATCGTAAATATGCTCAATAACGTTCATGTCTGGGGAGTTTGGTGGCCTGAGGAAGTGTTTAAACTCAGGATAGTGTTACTGGAGCCACTCTGTAGCCATTCTGGACGTGTGGGTTGTCGCACATTGTCGTGACAGAGTTGCCCAAGTCCGTCAGAAATCACAATGGACATGAATGGATGCAGGTGATCAGACAGGATGTTTACGTATGTGTCATCTGTCAGAGTCGTATCTAGACGTATCAGCGGCCCCTTATCACTCCAACTGCACACGGCCCACACCATTACAGAGACTTCACCAACTTGAGCAGTCCCCTGCTGACATGCAGGATACATGGATTCATGAGGTTGTCTCCATACCCGTACACATCCATCCGCTCGATACAATTTGAAACGAGACTCTTCCGACGAGGCAACATGTTTCCGCTCATCAACAGTCCAATGTAGGTGTTGAAGGGCCCAGGCGAGGCGTAAAGCTCTGTATCGTGCAGTCATTAAGGGTACACGAGTGAACCTTCGCCTCCGAAAGCCCATAGCGATGATGTTTCGTTGAGTGGTTCGCACGCTGACACTTTGTTGATGGCCCAGCATTGTAATCTGTAGAATTTACGGAAGGGTTGCGCTGCTGGTCCGTTGAACGGTTCTCTTCAGTCGTCGTTGGTCCCGTTCTTGCAGGATCTTTTTCCGGCCACAGCGATGTCGGAGATTTGATGTTTTACCGGATTCCCGATGTTCACGGTACACTCGTGAAATGGTCGTAAGGGAAAGTCCCCATTTCATCGCTACCTCTGCGATGCTGTGTCCCACTGCTCGTGCGCCAACTATAACACCACGTTCAAACTCACTTAAATCTTGATAACCTGCCATTGTAGTAGCAGTAACCGAACTAACAATGGCGCCAGACACTTGGTGTCTTATACATATCTCCGTATTTGAAAACGCAAGCCTATGCCAGTTTCTTAGGCGCTTCAGTGTATATGGCTAAGTTATTATTTAGAAAGAAGTGTAATTTTCTCGAGTTTTCAGCCGTAGTAAGTGGTTAATAGAGTGCAACATTTCGACAGTCAAGTCCGACTTCGTCAAGTCATGCGCGAAACATTTTAGTAAACCTGAAGCTTAAAATTTGATTTGACTGTTGCTATCATAGTACACAATACCGATTACGGTGCCATGCTCAACGTTTCGACGGGTAGTGTACGATTTAGGCGAGTTCGGCCACCTTGCAAGTGTCGTTCCATTGCATTTAGATCAGTGGATTCCACATCTATTTTAGTTGATAGTCGTTGACAAGGATGAAGATATCTACCAACGATACAACTTAGTTCACTTAGTTAATGACAGAATCCGATAAGCTTGAAGTCGTAAATATTACGTCTATTTTGCTGAAATCCACTATACATCCCAGGGACATACCGTACTACATCTGAGGAATTACTGGGTTCTTCACGGTGTGAATGTCGCTAATGTTTAGAGCTGCTGCCCTTATCTGTTTTAATGATTTGTACTAAGTAAACCAAGCCGTACTCGTGGGACTTCCCGCACACACGCTTGTTTTGCTCCTGCTGAGAAAGTCTTAAACGGATACGGTAAATGACGAAGTCCCCAACGCGAAGTAAAAACGTATCCTTTGGTACCTTACAATGGCTAATTGGAATGACGCCCAGCAACGTCAAGATCGCAAAAGATCTACTTACAACGATTCTGCCACAACCTCTGAAATGTTTATGTGTTCCTTATCCCACTCGCTACTATCATGGTAATTAGTGTTGGTGTTGTTGCGTTCTCAGATTAATGGGTTACCATATGCCTGTAGAAAATAATATGGATAAAACATAGTTTAAGAAATTATTGTATTGAATGGCGCAGATGAAACATTTTCAATGAAGAAATTACTGATCGAATCATTACGAAATTAGCAAAGGGTGTTAACAGACAATCAGATAAAACTGATTAAGAAGCATAATATTTGATAATATTTAAATAGAACCTTCGCCAGAACAAACATTCTTTTTATTTTTGGCGACATTGGACGGGCAATTCCAAGCCGTAGTTGCCATTGACCATGAATGTAAAACTCAGCTTTCAACTACAATTCGTTAGAATATGTACCATCAATACACACACCGCAGAATGTTATCTGAGACATACAAGAAAGAAGGATACATTTTCGTTGCACTGATACATAAACATCGGCTCATTTGGGGGATCATGGGACGCCGCATCGTCATGTTGTAATTACATGACTTCTTTCAGACAATTAAGCTGTGCAACATTAACGTTGCCATCAAACATGGCGAAATTTCGTTAAAACTTGGAAATGCTAGAGTAAGGAAGAATCCACTTACATCCTACGTTAATCAAGCGTACGTCACCAGCCACTCTACTTTTTCTTCCTGGCTTTCCAAACGTGGCTATACAGCTATCTCAATAGTGCAATGTCAATTATAACAATACGAACTTGAGGACAGCACAACGCCCAGTCCCCGAGCAGAGAAAATTTCCGACCCGGCTGGGTCTCGAACCCGGGCCCCTTCGATTAGCAATTCGCCGGGCTGGTCGCGCAGCTACCGAGGCGGACTGCTTTTTTATGCACACATGCCGCACCATTGACGAGTACTCAGATGCCGCACGCTGCACTCTTTCAGACGCCCTATTGTCACGTTCTGAGGGCCTGTTGTGGTCTTACTGCCCCCGCGTTAACTTTTCTATCGTGGCGTGTGGTCGGCAGAGGTATCTGTACGTGTTGGTTACCATTTCTTAACGAATTTATTTAGAATGTACATTTAACTCTCCTCAGAAAATTCCTATAATATTCTCCTGTAAATCTACAGATCGAAAATTTCCTTTAGAAAAGTAGTTTTTAAACTTCATACATAAAATCACTCATTATTTCCCAGCAGTGCAATTCACTTCTGTGTAGAAGTATCTGTAACTCATAAACATACTCAACTTTGCCAGTACGTAAGCTTGTCAAGACGCAGGATATCTTTCGTCTACTTTAGCTTATTTTTAAAACCAATATGACTATTCTGTTTGAAGTCCTTAGAAATTTTTATTTCATTTTTGTTACTTACTGCAGAATATCGTCACTGCAATTCCATTTGACTTGCTATATTCTTGAGCTTCTAATATGCTCATGACGACTCATTTGGTACGATGCACTTTAGCTTTCTGTTGTCAAAGACTACATTCAGTCCAACAAGTTCCAATTCCTTCTCCCAATACGGAGTACGACATAACCAGTTATATCTTTACGATTTATACTTAACTGTTCAAAAAATGAATGAAAATTTTTAACACCTATTTTGAACTCCTTTTACAAGGAGGTGAGAGTAAAGGGCACTTATGCGTAGCTTCACACTATTAATACTCAAAGCAAACAACAGTACAGTGTCAGGTGAATCACCGGACGAAGTCGTTATTGGAATATCAACGTATTGTGACGAGGAATACAAACTCCTGTTATCATTTGTGGAGACTGTATTCAATGAGGACATGCAGTGCGATGTTTTAACGAATTAAATTCTGCCGGCCGTGGTGGCCGAGCGGTTCTAGGCGCTTCAGTCCGGAACCGCGCGACTGCTACGGTCGCAGGTTCGAATCCTGCCTCGGGCATGGATGTTTGTGATGTCCTTAGGTTAGTTAGGTTTAAGTAGTTCTAAGTTCTAGGGGACTGATGACCTAAGATGTTAAGTCCCATACCGCTCAGAGCCATTTGATTTTAATTAAATTCTGGAGAGTAATCTCTTTTATCAGGGAAATGTCGGCTTCTTCTGTTTTGTGTGTAATCTCAGTTTCTCCCCGTTTGTCATTCAGATGTTGTATAAAGGCTTCATAACAACAGGTCAGGTCAAGTACCAATTCTGGCTGGACAACGTCGGAGACATGTTAGAGGACTACATTACAACTAATATCTATTTGGTCATCCACGCGTTGTAGCGTGGGCCACTGCAAGACAATTATAAAACTTCTACGGAAACCACAGGAGCACTGGTGCTCGAACAGACTTTTTTTTCATTTTTGGAGGACTCTGATCATTCCAGGTTGTACCTACAAAGGAAACAGCCTTCAGTGAAAAAGACTCTTCTGTCAGTCGGCATTCAGTCAGTCAGTTCTCAATCAATTTCTGTGGTACTTACCGTTAGCTTGCAAAGTAGCCTAGCACTCTAACTAAACACCCTATTAAATATCGAATCCTCCGAAATACCTTGTTAGCCATCGGATCCTCCGAAGAGTGGTACCGTTAGCCACCAGCAGTCGGTCAAGCCACTGACCAGTGGGGAGGCGGCAACAATGAAAAAGAGTGTGAGGTTCAAGTCTTTCGACCCAACATCTCCCTACGTTCTCAACTAGTAACCAAGGAATCGTTGATGCTCTAAGGAGAGTTGATTGTTACCATTACGCGTCCACCACTCCTCTCTTTGGCGTGCAAAGATTAACTGAAAGAATTTCTCCAGTCATCAAGTTTTGAATCGGTTTTCCACAGGTCGAAAGCCCAACAATACAGTGTGCAATAATAAAATCGGCTATGGTGACAAATGGTTCAAATGCCTCTGAGCACTATGGGATTTAACAAATGGTTCAAATGGCTCTGAGCACTATGGGACTTGACTTCTGAGGTCATCAGTCCACTAGAACTTAGAACTACTTAAACCTAACTAACCAAAGGACATGACACACATCCATTCCCGAGGATTCGAACCTGTGACCGAAGCGGTCTCGCGGTTCCAGACTGATGCGCCTAGAACAGCTCAATTTCAGCGGTACTTTCCGTTAGCTTGCAAAGTAGCCTAGCGCCCTAAACGAAACACCTTATTAAATATCGAATCCTTCGAAATATCCTGTTAAATATCGGATCCACCGAAGAGTGGCACCGTTAGGGACGCGGATCGTCCTGTCATTTCACGTTCCTCCTTAAACTTCTTGAAGCACTCAAAAACTTCTGTTCCTTACACTTTCTTTAGCATGATCTGAGCTTCTGTAGCAGTTTCCCAAGTTTTACAAGAAGCTTGAGATTAACTCGTAACTTCAATTTGCATTTTCTGCCTACACGTAGGCGCAGAGACTTCACAGACGATGGCTACAGCGGCAATGGTGACAGCGTACCAACTAACTTAAAGGCGAAATTGTCTTGATGAAGGATCCAGTGCTCGCTATTGCACAAATCGGGTCTGCGTCTCCTCACCCGTCAGAACTTCGACGTAATAGTGTTGGTTGACTATCTGACCTCAAACGATGATTTTCAGAGACCAGTTTATCAAATCTCTCGATGCTATCGTCCGTTCTGTGTGTCGTGCAGGACGCGGATCGTCCTGTCATTTCACGTCCCTCCTTAAACTTCTTGAAGCACTCAAAAACTTCTGTTCCTTACACTTTCTTTAACATGATCTGAGCTTCTGTAGCAGTTTCCCAAGTTTTACAAGAAGCTTGAAATTAACTCGTAGCTTCACAGACGATGACTACAGTGAGACTGAGCGACGTGTAAACATGCCCGTCACGGTCATGGTAGGGCGAAGTATCGACTGATACAAACATGTTCGCACCTGCCGCAACGTGCTCGCTGTTTCCTGGTAGCAGTACCAGTGTGGTTATGTAATTGCCACACCTAGTACGAGCCCAAAACGAAGCGGGCTTAATGGAAAAGTTTCCATTTCAAATGTACACTATGTGATCAAAAGTATCCGGACATCCACAAAAACATACGTTTTTCATATTAGGTGCATTGTGCTGCCACCTACTGCCAGGTACTCCATATCAGCGACATCAGAAGTCATTAGACATCGTGAGGAAGCAGAATGGGGCGCTCCGCCGAACTCACGGACTTCGAACGTGGTCAGGTGATTGGGTGCCAGTTCTGTCTTTCGTCTGTACGCGAGATTTCCGCACTATTAAACATCCCTAGGTCCACTGTTTCCGATGTGATAGTGAAGTGGAAACGTGAAGGGACACGTACAGCATAAAAGCGTACAGGCCGACCACGTCTGTTGACTGACAGAGACCACCGGCAGTCGAAGAGGTTCATAATGTGTAATAAATAGGCAGACAGACCATCACACAGAAATTCCAGACTGCATCAGGATCCACGGCAAGTACTATGACAGTTAGGCGGGAGGTGAGAAAACTTGGATTTCATGTTCGAGCGGCTGCTCATAAGGCACACATCACGCCGGTAAATGCCAAACGACGCATCGTTTGGTGTAAGGAGCAAACATTGGACGATTGAACAGTGGAAAAACATTGTGTGGAGTGACGAATCACGGTACACAATGTGGCGATCCGATGGCAGGGTGTGGATATGGTGAATGCTCGGTGAACATCATCTGCCAGCGTGTGTAGTACCAAAAATAAAATTCGGAGGCGATGATGTTACGGTGTGGCCGTGTTTTTTATGGAGGGGACTTTCACCCCTTGTTTTTGCGTAGCATTGTCACAGCACAGGCTTACGTTAATGTTTTAAGCACCTTCTTGCTTCCCACTGTTGAAGAGTAATTCGGGGATGGCGATTGCATCTTTCAACATGATCGAGCACCCGTTCATAATGTACGGCCTGTGGTGGAGTGGTTACATGACAATAGCATCCCTGTAATGGACTGGCATGCACAGAGTCCTGACCTGAATCCTACAGAACAACTTTGGAATGTTTTGGAACGCCGACTTCGTGACAGACCTCACCGACCGACATCGATACCTCTCCTCAGGGGAGCACTCCGTGAAGAATGGGCTGCCATTCCCCAACAAACCTTCCAGCACCTGATTGAACGTATACCTGCGAGAGTGAAAGCTGTCATCAAGGCTAAGGGTGTGCCAATACCATATTGAATTCCAACATTACCGATGGAGGGCGCCACGAACTTGTAAGTCATTTTCAGTCAGGTGTCCAGATACTTTTGATCACATAGTGTATTTGCAGTAACTAAGACAAAAGTTCATACTGAACTCAGTTGGAAGTTCGCAGTTACACATCCGCAACTAAGTCGCAAACGGTTCGTTGCGAACTGATGTTTACGGGAACGTTTTTGCTTCTATTGTCGAATATTTTCATGCTTCTCACTTGCGCTGTTATTTATGAGACACACTCTATACACATTTACAGAGAAAAAAGCAACACCAAAAAAATAATTAATGTAAGGAAATGAAATTTCGGGAATACATTTGTCTAGGTAACACATTTATGTGATTTACATTGCAAGATCCAGGTTAATGTAAGCACGCTATAAGCCACTACAAATGTGAAACGTTGGTACACTAATAACCGCTGTAACAGCCAGAATGTTGAAAGGAAGCATGCACTCTGTTTTGCAGGTGCTGGATATCAGTTTGAGGGAAGGAATACCATGCCTGTTGCAGTTGGTCGGTCAATACAGGAACTGTTAATGCTGGTTGTGGATTACTCTGGCGTTGTCTGATGATGTCCAATAGATAATCGAGTGGAGATTGATCTGACGATGGAGCAGACTAAGACAACATATCGACACTCTGGAGAGTACGTTCCGTTGCAAAAGCGGTATGTGGGCGTGCGTTATCCTGTTGAAAAACACCCTCTGTAATGCTGTTCATGAATAATAGCACAGCGGATCGAATCACCAGACTGACGTACAGATTTGCAGTCAGGGCCCGGCTATCATGCGGAATCGCACCACAGTCTATAATTCCAGATGTAGATCCAGTATGTCTAGCACGCAGGTAGGTTGGTTGCCGGCCCTCAACTGGGTTCATTCTAACCAACACACGGCATCACTGGCACTGAGGCAGCATCAGATTTCATCATCAGAAAACGCAATGGACCTTCACCCTGCCATCCGATGAGCTCTCATTTGACAACACTGAAGTCGCAGTGGGTGGTGGTTTGGGGTCAGAGGAAAGCTCGCTACATGACCTCTGTCTCGGAGCTGTCCTCGAAGTAACCGATTTGGCGCAGTTCGTTGTGTCACTGTGGTGCCAGCTGTTGTTCAGATTGCTGCTGCAGATGCGATACGATGCGAAAAAGCCATACGTCAAACACGATGGTGTTCCGTCTCGGTAGTGCCACTTGGTCGTCCGGAGTCCGGTCCTCTTGTGACCATACATTCTCGTAACCAACGATGCCAGCAGTCATATACAGGGTGATTCAAAAAGAATACCACAACTTTAAAAATATGTATTTAATGAAAGAAACATAATATAACCTTCTGTTATACATCATTACAAAGAGTATTTAAAAAGGTTTTTTTTTCACTCAAAAACAAGTTCAGAGATGTTCAATATGTCCCCCTCCAGACACACGAGCAATATCAACCCGATACTCCAACTCGTTCCACACTCTCTGTAGCATATCAGGCGTAACAGTTTGGATAGCTGCTGTTATTTCTCGTTTCAAATCATCAATGGTGGCTGGGGGAGGTGGCCGAAACACCATATCGTTAACATACCCCCATAAGAAAAAATCGCAGGGGGTAAGATCAGGGCTTCTTGGAGGCCAGTGATGACGTGCTCTATCACGGGCTGCCTGGCGGCCGATCCATCGCCTCGGGTGGTTGACGTTCAGGTAGTTACGGACAGATACGTGCCAATGTGGTGGGCTCCATCCTGCTGAAATATGAATTGTTGTGCTTCTTGTTCGAGCTGAGGGAACAGCCAATTCTCTAACATCTCCAGATACTGTAGTCCAGTTACAGTAGCACCTTCGAAGAAAAAGGGACTAAAAACTTTATTGGCTGAAATGGCGAACAAATGTACAACTAAATGAAACTTTATAGCTCCCTTAATTCGCCGACAGATAGTGCTTAGCTCTGCCTTTTGTCGTTGCAGAGTTTTAAATTCCTTAAGTTGTGGTATTCTTTTTGAATCACCCTGTACTGTGACTAAATTCCTGCCAAGCCTTTCTGCAATACCGCAACCGGCTTCCCTTAGCCCTATTTACGATCTCCTGCAAACTCAGTGAGGTGTTGATAATGGCGTCTTTGTCGCCTTAAAGGTGTTCTTGACTAACATCAACTCACCACGTCCAGTATCAAAGATAACTAACGCTCGCGACCATCACAGCGTGTATTTAAAGCATCCTCATAGTGGCGGTATTAGAGCCACTCTTATGCGACTGGCGCAAAATTGGAGCAAACATTATGTTTCAGATGTAGAAACACCCCTACCAACTTTCGTTTATGTCGCAGAACTTCCTCCTGCTGTTGCGTCTACATGTATCTTCATCTACATCTACATCTACATGGATACTCTGCAAATCACATTTAAGTGCTTGGCAGAGGATTCATCGAACCACCTTCACAATTCTCTATTATTCCAATCTCTTATAGAGCGCGGAAAGAATGAACACCTATATCTTTCCGTACGAGCTATGATTTCCCATATTTTATCGTGGTGATCGTTCCGCCCTATGTAGGTCGGTGTCAACAAAATATTTTCGCATTCGGAGGAGAAAGTTGGTGATTGGAATTTCATGAGAAGATTCCGTCGCAACGAAGAAGGCCTTTCTTTTAATGATTTCCACCCCAATTCCTGTATCATCTCTGTGGCACTCTCCCATATTTCGCGATAATACAAAACGTGCTGCCTTTGTTTGAACTTTTTCGATGTGCTCCGTCAGTCCTACCTGGTAAGGATCCCACACCGCGCAGCAGTATTCTAAAAGAGGACGCACAAGCGTAGTGTAGGCAGTCTCCTTAGTAGGTCTGTTACATTTTCTAAGTGTCCTGCCAATAAAACACAGCCTTTGGTTAGCCTTCCCCAGAACATTTTCTATGTGTTCTTTCCAATTTAAGTTGTTCGTAATTGTAATACCTAGGTATTTAGTTGAATTTACGGCTTTTAGATTAGACTGATTTATCGTGTAACCGAAGTTTAACGAATTCCTTTTAGCACTCACGTGGATGACCTCACACTTTTCGTTATTTAGGGTCAACTGCCACTTTTCGCACCATTCAGATATTTTTTCTAAAACGTTTTGCAGTTTGTTTTTATGTTTCGACGTCTTAATTACACGATAAACGACACCATTATCTGCAAACAACGTAAGACGGCTGCTCAGATTGTCTCCCAAATCGTTTATACAGGGTGTTACAAAAAGGTACGGCCAAACTTTCAGGAAACATTCCTCACACACAAATAAAGAAAAGATGTTATGTGGACATGCGTCCGGAAACACTTAATTTCCATGTTAGAGCTCATTTTAGTTTCGTCAGTATGTACTGTACTTCCTCGATTCACCGCCAGTTGGCCCAATTGAAGGAAGGTAATGTTGACTTCGGTGCTTGTGTTGACATGCGACTCATTGCTCTACAGTACTAGCATCAAGCACATCAGTACGTAGCATCATTAGGTTAGTGTCCATCACGAACGTGGTTTTGCAGTCAGTGCAATGTTTACAAATGCGGAGTACGCAGATGCCCATTTGATATATGGATTAGCACGGGGCAACAGCCGTGGTGCGGTACGTTTGTATCGAGACAGATTTCCAGAACGAAGGTGTCCCGACAGGAAGACGTTCGAAGCAATTGATCGGCGTCTTATGGAGCACGGAACATTCCAGCCTATGACTCGCGACTGGGGAAGACCTAGAACGACGAGGACACCTGCAATGTACGAGGCAATTCTTCGTGCAGTTGACGATAACCCTAATTTCAGCATCAGAGAAGTTGCTGCTGTACAAGGTAACGTTGACCACGTCACTGTATGGAGAGTGCTACAGGAGAACCAGTTGTTTCCGTACCATGTACAGCGTGTGCAGGCACTATCAGCAGCTGATTGGCCTCCACGGGTACACTTCTGCGAATGGTTCATCCAACAATGTGTCAGTCCTCATTTCAGTGCAAATGTTCTCTTTACGGATGAGGCTTCATTCCAACGTGATCAAATTGTAAATTTTCACAATCAACATGTGTGGGCTGACGAGAATCCGCACGCAATTGTGCAATCACGTCATCAACACAGATTTTCTGTGAACGTTTGGGCAGGCATTGTTGGTGATGTCTTGATTGGGCCCCATGTTCTTCCACCTACGCTCAATGGAGCACGTTATCATGATTTCATACGGGATACTCTACCTGTGCTACTAGAACATGTGCCTTTACAAGTACGACACAACATGTGGTTCATGCACGATGGAGCTCCTGCACATTTCAGTCGAAGTGTTCGTACGCTTCTCAACAACAGATTCGGTGACCGACGGATTGGTAGAGGCGGACCAATTCCATGGCCTCCACGCTCTCTTGACCTCAACCCTCTTGACTTTCATTTATGGGGGCATTTGAAAGCTCTTGTCTACGCAACCCCGGTACCAAATGTAGAGACTCTTCGTGCTCGTAATGTGGACGGCTGTGATACAATACGCCCTTCTCCAGGGCTGCATCGGCGCATCAGGGATTGCATACGACGGAGGGTGGATGCATGTATCCTCGCTAACGGAGGACATTTTGAACATTTCCTGTAACAAAGTGAAGACACGCTGGTACATTCTGTTGCTGTGTGTTTCCATTCCATGATTAATGTGATTTGAAGAGAAGTAATAAAATGAGCTCTAACATGGAAAGTAAGCGTTTCCGGACACATGTCCACATAACATATTTTCTTTCTTTGTGTGTGAGGAATGTTTCCTGAAAGTTTGGCCGTACCTTTTTGTAACACCCTGTATAGATTAGGAACAGCAAAGGGCCTATAACACTACCTTGGGGAACGCCTCAAATCACTTCTGCGAATTTTTTTCCGTTACTTTAGTTGTCGAACAGTGTTGACATGTGGAGGTGAGGCTGCGCTCGCCTGAAGACAGATACTTCTGTAGCCTGTCGCCGGCGGCAGTGCTGGTGACGGCTGGCTCGTCGCATTGAGGAGGGCGCGAGCTCTCAGTGGGGCTGCCGACCCCGCAGGGGTTCCCAGCGCCGGGGGCGGCAGATGATGCAGGCATCCGGGACACGAGCGGCCGGAGCCTGAGTCACGCCTCACTCTGGCCGCCCATCTGCAGAGCACATCGCTCGCCACTGGCTCTCTCCAACTTAGCCTTTATGCTGACTGCAGTTGGTCAGTGAATCCGATTAACTGGTGAGTAAATCGGAGTTTCGGGTTAATAGGCTCCCTCCAGTTCTCCGGTACTGCTGTAGGAGGCGACGACCGGTAGGAGCCTGGCATCAGTAAATGGACGAGGGGAGGTCTGATCTCGCAATTAATGAAAATAAAAAAGATCGTGCTCATTTCACGAATAATCTGCCCACTCCCACTCCTTATGTGCACAAATACTACACTGGTGCGCAAAACTTGAGGACGAAAGTAACGTCCGCATGATGTCTCACTGCTAAGTAACACAGTTCGATGAAACTTGGAACATACAGGGTGATCAAAAAGTCAGTATAAATTTGAAACCTGTGTAAATCACGGAATAATGTAGATAGAGAGGTACAAATTGACACACATGTTTGGAATGACATGGGGTTTTATTAGAACCAAAAAAATACAAAAGTTCAAAAAATGTCCGACAGATGGCGCTTCATCTGATCAGAATAGCAATAATTAGCATAACAAAGTAAGACAAAGCAAAGATGATGTTCTTTACAGGAAATGCTCAATATGTCCTCCATCATTCCTCAACAATAACTGTAGTCGAGGAATAATGTTGTGAACAGCACTGTAAAGCATGTCCGGAGTTATGGTGAGGCATTGGCGTCGGATGTTGTCTTGCTGAAAGACAAGATGAAAGAGATGTCGGTCGATCACGATGCACTTGCGACTTCAGGTAACCCCAAAGCCAATAATCGCACGGACTGAGGTCTGGGGACCTGGGAGGCCAAGCATGACGAAAGTGGCGGCTGAGCACACGATCATCACCAAACGACGCGCGGAAGACATCTTTCACGCGCCTAGCAATATGGGGTGTTTATCAGCCAGGCTGGGGATGATGCGATTCTGTAACATATCGGCGTACCTCTCACCCGTCACGGTAGCAGTTTTGCTGCCCAGCACGATCTGTCGGATATTTTGTGAACTTCTTTTTTGTTCTAATAAAACCCCATGTCATTCCAAGCATGTGTGCCAATTTTTACCTCTCTATCTACATTATTCCGTGGTTTATTAAGTTTTCAAACTTATACTGACTTTTTGATCACCCGTACATAGAAAGAACAGTATAGAACAGAAGTTAATCGAATTTATTTATTTATCGTGTGGCAATACACATACAAAGACTGCAAAACTAGTACATGTCAACATTTAAACACACATTTACATCTACGTGATTACTCTGCTATTCACAATAAAGTGCCTGGCAGAGGGTTCAATGAACTACCTTCAAGCTGTCTCTCTACCGTTCTACTCTCCAACGGCAGGCGGGAAAAAGGAGCACTTAAATTTTTCTGTGCGAGCCCTGATTTCTCTTATTTTATCGTGATGGTCATTTCTCCATATGTAGGTGGGTGGCAACAGAATGTTTTCTCAATCGGAGGAGAAAACTGGTGATTGAAATTTCGTGATAAGATCCCGTCACAACGAAAAACGCCTTTGTTTTAATGATTGCCAATCCAATTCACGTATCATCCATATTTCGCGATAATACAAAACGAGCTGCCTTTCTTTGTACTTTGTCGATGTCATCCGTCAGTCCCATCTAATTCGGATCCCACACCGCACAGCGATACTCCAGTATAGGGCGGACAAGCGTGGTGTAAGCAGTCTCTTTAGCAGACCTGTTGCACCTTCTAAGTGTTCTGCCAATGAATCGCAGTCTTTGGTTTGTTCTACCTACAATATCTAAGTGATCGTTCCAATTTAGGTTATTTGTAATGGTAATCCCTAAGTATTTAGTTGAATTTTCAACCTTCAGATTTGTGTGACTTATCGCGTAATCGAAATTTTGCTGATTTCTTTTAGTACTCATATGAATAAGTTCACACTTTTCCTTATTATGGGTCAACTGCCACTTTTCGCACCATACAGATATCTTCTCTAAATCATTTTGCAAGTCGTTTTGATCATCTGATGACTTTACAAAAGGGTAAATGACAGCATCATCTTCAAACAATCTAAGACGGCTACTCAGATTGTCTCCTATGTCGTTAACATGGATCAGGAACAGTAGAGGACCTATAACATAGCTCTGCAGCATAAAATCACATAAATGACAACAGTTATAAACGGACGTGTTTTATGTAGTTCATCACACCACTCGTGGCTGTCAGAAAATCTTCGAAAGTCCTCTTGTAAATACGTACGGGACATCGTGATATAAGATGAGCAACTGTCTGTCGTTCCACACCACAGCCACATCTTCCATGGCTCTTTCACATGTGTTTCAGAGTAGTCCAAATTTCCCGAGGTTGGTCAAATCCAGGGGGTTTCTTATGGATGCAGGGCAGTTTCTGGAGTTGTGGAGGACAGTTTTGTTGCCAACAGCGTTTCCATTCATCAATGATATTAAATTCAATATCCGCGAGAGTCCTGGCTGTGATAATAGTGGGGTGCCTTGATCTTAGTCTTCTTCTCTCTGCAGGGAATACGTCGTTGAATATTGGGCGGTCGGTGTTACCAGAAATCTTCCGTCTGATATCAGAAGGTGGAATGTGGCTAAAGACAGGTAACCAATATGTAGGAGTGGATCCTATTGACCGACTAACGGGCAAGGCTTCATTCAGTTGTACGTCTCCCTTTTCTACGTGCGCGCTATTAAGCCACACAGCCTGCTGATGAGTATACCAATCTGAGTGCTGATACTCTAAAAGCGTCTACTGATGGTCCACAACGAGTGCCACATAGTTTATGGAGAATGTTGTTTCTCATTTGAGTTTAGCAGATGTTCGTGTCAAGTACTCCTTAAAAGAAAATGTCCTACAGAAGATTATTTTGTATGAATGTTTTCTCCCTCAAAATAGACGTCAAGAGCTCTGTGTGCCAATCTATTGGACAGATGGAAACATATAATTTCTGTTTTAAAAAGCGTGTAAGACGTCGTGGTCTCCTGACCTTCATTGCTTACATATTCCGCCCTCACAATCATATTCCGCACATCAAGACGCTTCATTCGAACCAAAACTCGGTAAGATAAAGTCAATGTTGTATGAATTCATGTAAACGATATGCAATTAACAAGTAAGCGCACCGTGGTTGAAATACTCGAGGCTGGCGTACACGCATACATTCCAGAAATGATGGTCACAGAAGCTTTTAGTTCGGGAGAGAAACCGCACAACGGGACGCCGGTCCCTTCAGAGGATGACACAGCCTATGTCGGCCGGTGACCGCCCATGTAGCGGACAGCATGGGCCTGAGTGAAAAGGGGCTTAAAAGCTAATTCCGCTACATTGTGTGGGAGCGGCCAGCCTACACACTCTTTACACATAGCATGCAGTTTCAGAGATTTTCACAGGGAGACAGCAAACGCCAAACGCGAATGCTACAGGTTTCCAGATTGGTCGCCTTAAACGAAACGTCATTCTCTCGTTTTAGAAGAGCAAAGCTGATTGGCAGACGATATTTCTGACGCCTTGAGCGGAAGGAATAATGGAAAAGACCGAAAGATATACCCCTTCACGTCTGGCGTGGAGAGGCGCCATTCCGCTGTCGTTCTTGGAGCGAGGAACAAGTCTCTCCTCAGTACTTCACTGGGAGAGCACCTCTGTCGAAAGCGAATCAAAAGGCGACTCTATATTGAGTCCTTGCGATTAAGCGTTGTTCACTGTGTTGGCCTATACACTTATTGTGTAGTGTGAATGGACAGATTTATAGTTAAACGTCTGCGAGCGAATTTTGAGTGGCATCACGGTGGACTGGTTATCTGACCGGTGTACCACGCCAATAGTTAGATTAGGGGCGAATAGGAATCCTTGATTTCATCAAGGCATAGGGAGAGTTTGATTGGCGAAGGTCAATCCAGACAGAACGAGAGTTATCTTATTTGTCAGCAGCGAGCGGCGCAGACAGCAGTCATCACAGCTTACGGTATTGTGTGCTACAGCTATTGCGAGCCCCACATTTCCTCCACAACAGTACAGTTCACTGCATTTCACATGCGACAGCCTCGACCATACCTAGCAACATTCTAAAGGATAATTATTCAAGTTGAGTAGGCGCGGCTCTCAGCCATTCTGCCAAGTCAATAACAATCTTAAACTTTGTATAGAAATTTCATTAGCGAATTCTATCCTTGAGAGGTAACTTCACATTCCAAAAAGAACCAGGATATAACTTATTCAAATCATAACTAAAAGTGCCATTGTGATTTCTCAGAATTTTTGCAAAATAAATGATAACTTTCGTTAGTTTCATGTTTTTCTTGCACTAACTACCACTACTCCAGTAACCAAGTATCCCACTAGTTACGTAAGAAATTTTGTGAATTTTTGTGTCATTTCCTTACAGCAGACGACTCCAGAAGATATTCATTGTTGGAAGTTTTTCAGGCATTTCTCTTTAGAACGTTAGGAGCGTCTGTCTGACTTCTGTAGTAGTGTGGGGGTGGAAATTGCATCTTGCAGGAGCCACAGGGTAAAGGGTACATCTCAGATTAATCCGTTGCGCAGAATGACAGAATAACAGATCAACCCCACACACCTCAGAAGCGGTGGCCCGAAAATAGAGGAAAACCTTCACCATAACTTCGGTACAGCCAGATGTACTAGGTGGATACAGACTGTTGAGTCATTCAACTTTCAAACATGAAGTACAAAAGCATGGTCTGTACTAAGGAAGTTGGATAGAAACAAAATTAAATTAAGGGACACCACTCAGTTAGTAGGTTACATCCACCTCAAGAGCAACAAGGGATAGAACTAATACAAGATACATCAGACGCCTGCTTACGTTGCTCAACTTTCCTCTGCATCTGAAATTTCTGCTCCTGTTAAAACTCTAAAACTTGTAAAGGCTCCGAGAAACGACAGAATCCATCCAGATTTTATTCTGCGTAGCGGAAATTATGCATATAGGTGGCAGGCGGATTTCTTCTCTAATATTATCAGTCTTACAAAAAATGAATCAATCGGAAATCACAGCAATATTCAAGCTCAGCAAGCACCAGACCAGCTTAAACTAGCGCCCAGTCCCACTACTGAGAGCTGTTCATAAGTTCCTTGAAAAAATTCTGTTCAGTCGGATTAGTCCACTGATCTTTCAAAACCTTCCTGTTGAGCAAGTCTTACCTTTAAGAACACTTACCGAAGCAGGATACCATATGAAGCAGAAAACATCAGCTGCTTTCATTAATCTAAGTGCAGCATATGACACGGTTTAGGGACATGGGCTGCTTTAAAAATTATTAAAACTTCTCCCATGCAAACGGAGAACAAAACTAATTGACAACATGTCGACTGAAAGGACATTTGCAGTAACTATAGGAAAAGACATCAGCTGTCCAAAACTACTGAATAATGGCTTACCACAGAGACACATCCTTGCTCGTCTCTTCTTTAATTTATATGCACCCGATATTCCTCCAACACAGTGCATAACGTTTGGCTATGCGGACGACTGGGCAACAGCCACCCAACACAAAACCTTTGAATCAACTGAAGAAATCCTAACTTTTGATCTAGATATTTTAAGCCAGGATTTCCCTCAGTTTCTGAGGATGATCTGCAGAAAACCTTCAACCAGTTAGTGTACAGGGCACGAAAAAACGACCTGTCCTTGAATGAAGAGAAGACAGTCTCCATGACCTTCAGAAGAGGAGGAACCCCCGGCACTTTCTACGTTGGAGAGACACCGCTAAAGTCAGTCACCAGTTTTCCGTGCCTAGGAGTTACCCTTCAGTCACAGGGAACAATATTCACACGCCACATAAAATACAGAGCCAGCGCCGCAACGAGAGCCATAAGTGATATCAAGTCGATAGGCAAACTATCCCTCGAAACAGCCCTACGACTGAAACTTCCTGGCAGATTAAAACTGTGTGCCAGACCGAGACTCGAACTCGGGACCTTTGCCTTTCGCGGGCAAGTGCTCTACCAACTGAGCTACTCAAGCACGACTCAGGCCCCGTCCTCACAGCTTCACTTCTGCCAGTACCTCGTCTCCTACCTTCCCGAGTTCGAGTCTCGGTCGGCACACAGTTGTCATCTGCCAGGAAGTTTCAAATCAGCGCACACTCCGCTGCAGAGTGAAACTCTCATTCTGGAGCCCTACGACTGTTTTAATTCAACGTTGAAGCTGTTGCAATATAAGGATTGGAAAACATATGGATTCATCTGAAGAAGGCAGGTCTCGAAAAAACAGAGAAGCTGAAGGCTACTTACTTAAAAAGTGTGCTATGTCTCTCCAAATACACACTCTTGCGGCTTGTGTATGAATTGGCCCGAGAGCCCTTCTTCATAGAAAAGCTGCGACTGAAACACTTACTACCAGTGACGACACCATACCAGGACTTATTGACGGAACTACATGAGAAGAAACGCAGGATATGGAAGGATTTCTATGTTACAGGCGCCATGACAAGCCGTAAATGGACGCAGGGAGGATACGAAATCCGCCAAGTAGTGACAAACTGGGCAACCCTCAGAGTTTTCACGAGCCCAGCACGAGCTGTATATGTGCGAGATGTGGTGACCAGTGTGAGAGATATCATGTGTTAATCTGTAGGATGAGAACAGAATCGCTGGTGACTAAGAATGATAATAGCGAATAGAGAATAATTCCTCTACTTGACGCACCAAATGTCCAGTTTGGCTGCAATAAATCTATTATTAAGCCACGATTTCCGTAAATGGAGATTAAAGCCAAACTCAAATAAAACAGAAGATAACTGAAAGGAATACGCAATAGAAATGGCACTTTTATTCAAATACGCTGATTACACTTAAGCCATCGCGATTCGTGATGATATCGTGGACATTACAAACGGTGGGACATGGTTATCTATAGGGCGTGTTATCACCACAGAGGGCAATGCATTCTTTGCAACACGCTCCTATCCTGGCCAGAAGGTCGGTAAGGAGTTCTTGTCGCAGGACGCCCCATTCTTTGACAACTGCTGGTTGTCGTTGGTGCATGTCGATGCTGTAAAACGTCTCCCCATCACTTCCCACATGTGACCAGAGGGATATAAAGTGTCGGCCGCTGTGACCGAGCGGTTCTAGGCGCTTCAGTCCGGAACCGTGTTGCTGTTACCGTCGCAGGTTTGAATCCTGCCTCGGGCATGGATGTGTGTAATGTTCTTAGGTTATTTAGGTTTAAGTAGTTCTAAGTCTAGGGGACTGATGACCTCAGATATTAAGACCAATGGTGCTTAGAGCCATTTGAACCATTTTTGGATATAAAGTGAACGAATGGGCATGTCAACCCGTTCGCCGAATATCCTCTCGTTCCATCTCCGCTGTTCGATGGGGTCGCGCTCTGCCATCATCAAAAATGAAGCACCCCTGAAAAGACGCTATTGAGGAAGGAGTACACTGTAACAATAACGTTGACCGGTGATTGAACCACGTTTAATGATTTGGAGGTCAGTATGTCCATGCAACATTATGCCTTCCCGCACTGTAACACCCAGACAGCCCAAACGATCCTGTTCGATGCTACTGGACGTAGCTTCATGTGGTGAGATTTGCGAACACGTAATGCACCCAGAAAAACTATCAAACATGATCCTTTTGATGGCCCGAATGTTACGAAGTCGGCAGGCATAATGTTGCATAGGTATACAGACCTCCAAAACCTTGACACGGTAAACTCACCTGTCAAGTTTATTGTGACACTGTACTCCTTCCTCACGTGTGTCTTTTCAATGGCGCATTCGGCCCTGATTTCATATTTATGAATGACAGTGCGCGATCGCATCGAACAGCGCACGTGGAGGAGCTCTTGGAAAGAGAGAATATTCGACAAATGGACTGAGCTGCCCGTTCTCCCAATTTAAATCCCATCGACCATATGTGGGATTCGTGAGAGAAACGTATTGCAACACGTTCTTGTGCACCAGCGACATTCCGGAAGCTATCAACCGCGCTAGTGTAGGAATGGAACACACTGCGCAAGAGCTCGTTACTAACATTGTGGCCAGCATAGGAACAGGTTGCAGAGCCTTCATTGCCTTCTGTGGTGATAATATGCCCTCTTAGCAATCTTGCCCAGCTTTTTCTAATGTCCAGGGGACCACCACAAACCATCATGACTTCAGTGTACTTATTGTCTCTGAATAAAGGTATCATTTCTGTTCTTCACATTCCGCATTTCTTTCAGTTGCCTTCTTCTATACTTTAGCAGCTATTTATATGTATGACCCATGTTTCATGGATCTATGTTACTTGGTACTGACACATGATGCGAAACTTACTTTCATCCTTAAGTTTGGGTACTAGTATAGCACTCCGTCGTCAGGCCACAAATGGCCCATCGGGACCATCCGACCGCCGTGTCATACTCAGTTGAGGATGCGGATTGGAGGGGCGTGTGCTCAGCACACCGCTCTCCTGGTCGTTGTGATGGTTTTCTTTGACCGGAGCTGCTACTGTTCGGTCGAGTGGCTCCTAAATTGGCATCACGAGACTGAGTGCACACCTAAAAATGGCAACAGAGCATGGCGGCCTGGATGGTCACCCATCCAAGTGCCGGCCACGCCCGACAGCGCTTAACTTCGGTGATGTCACGGGAACCGGTGTACCCGCTGCGGCAAGGCCGTTGCCCGTGCTAGTACATATCCAACTTCTATTTTTTTCTAGCTCAGAGAATATGCTAAAATTATTCTCACAGATTGTACCATATATATCACACCATTTGCTTCCTGTATATCATTTGTTTTCGTTTCTGTACGCTCAAAGTGTGCGGCAGCAACTTCTTGAAGAGAGATGTTTATCACAGTACGAGCGTGGCTTCGAGAAACAGGGTAATTTATGTTTGTTTTTAGTAGTTTTTAACTATAATCTGTTCCGAATATGCTGTAATATGTCAATATATCCTGTGCTATCGAATAAGTGACTGTTTATTTTATCACATCTTCACAGTGATACTTTTTTTTTTTAATGCAGCACTGTTTCTACATTCGGCAACAAGACACACTTTCACATTTACAAGAGAGAATGCAAGAGGAAGAAGATGGTGGATGATGAGGAATGGGATGACAAAAATGACGCAGTTCCAAAGATAAAGCGCTCCACAACAACAAAGTCGGTGCCATCACGAACAACAAGAAAGTGCCATGCCACGAACATATTTG
This sequence comes from Schistocerca piceifrons, assembly GCF_021461385.2. NCBI lineage: Eukaryota > Metazoa > Arthropoda > Insecta > Orthoptera > Acrididae > Schistocerca > Schistocerca piceifrons. The sequence continues at coordinate 433,301,389 of NC_060143.1, read as the reverse complement.
AGACGAGGAATAAACTCATAAAAGTCACTTCAGATGAAGTTTGCTTGGATGTAAGAGTTTCCCATTTTTACGGTGCACTAAATGGGAAATACATCTGCTTCACAGAAAAAAGACGCTGTTCTTTTGCAGTTCCATAAAAAATAGCAAAATCACGAAAAATTTTCTGACTATTTTCGTGTATGCCAACTGCCTTGCCGTAGTGGTAACACCGTTTCCCGTCAGCTCACCGAAGTTAAGCGCTGTCGCGCTGGGCTAGCACTTGGAGGGTGACCAGCCGGTCTGCCGAGCGCTGTTGGCAAACGGGGTGCACTCAGCCCTTGTGAGGCAAAACTGAGGAGCTACTTGATTGAGAAGTAGCGGCTCCGGTCTCGTCAACTGACAAAACGGCCGGGAGAGCGGTGTGCTGACCACATGCCCTTCCATATCCGCATCCATTGACGCCTGTGGTCTGAGGATGACACGGCGGCCGATCGGCACCGTTGGGCCTTCATGGCCTGTTCGGGCGGAGTTTAGTTTTATTTTCGTGTATGATAATATAATAACGTTGTGTGATAAGTATATAAATATATTTATTTACTTCAATTGTTAGTTTATAAATAAAATCCACCAAAGCAAACTCTGAAATCATTTAATATTGACATAAAAAACACATTTGAATCCTCATGTAATATACTCGTACATGCTACATGCTCTAGAAGTTTGGCGAATCACACAAATATTTTTAAACTTGGTATTTAAATCTTATTTTGCCCCAGAACAACGGAAAGACCACCAATATAAACTTTTCATTCATAAAATCTAAGCATACGACTGATAAATTCAAGAGCAAATGGACTTTCGCATGTGTATTGTAGTCCACATTACGTACCATCTTGAACATAATTTTCCCAGAGAATACTGCTGGGTTTTTAGTCATGAAATACATTATCTTTAGATTCAAACAAGCAGTGCGAATTGGTGGCTCAGTGGTTAGGTGCCAGGCTTCAAAGCGAAAGATGTAGTATTCGATCTCAAGCCAATCACAGATTTTTTTCTGTCACGTATCGCCACTTTCACCTCTGGCAACGATTTGTTACAGTAAAAAATGTGAAGCTGCACAGTGGTTCGGTGACAAAGTCGGAATAAAGCCAGGGCATACCATAGAGGCGACAGGACCATGTCTCGTACAGAAAATGTTCAAACTAACTCTAACAAGGACAGCTTTGTTTTTCTAAATCAAAACGAAAATTGGATATGTAACAGTAGTTTTAAAGAGCAGATAAGAAAAAAATTTTTTTTTCCTATGAGGAAATGACAATTACTTGTGCATCACTGCATGTTAAAATAAACAATATTCGTGTTAAGTTAAATCCAGTCACGATCTTAAAGTCATTCGATACTCTTCCAACAGTTTCATCGTCTCAGCAGACAAAATCTATTATATCCAACTAAATAGAAAGCCAGTTTATCAAAGGAATCACCATTACTAATTTTTATGTTTTATTCCCGTGCATTCAACAGGCAGTAATAGATTTAGAAAATATTTCTCCTTCTCTGAATTTCTAATCCCTCTGAAGCACACACAGATATCATAATATCCGAAGATTTTTCTGTATGAAAAGTTATCAAAAACTTCTGTGTAAAACAGAAGGCAGTTAGTTCGGTCCACGTCTTTGAACTTCCCGCCCTTCCTGTCTAACCGGAGCAACGCGGTGTCTGCGAGTAATTTGGCGCAACAGAAAATCTGCTCCGTGACCAGTACTACTCGTCATAACGTTTCTATGTATCGGTGGTTCAATAGATCATTTCCTTGATCTCTAAGAATTAATGATAGCTAACGACCTAAAATGAAATTAAAGAAAGCTGAATAAAATTTAAATAACAGTCTAGAAAAAGTTCTCTAAATACAAAGCACGTCTCAGTGTTTCTACATATAACGACGATTATTATCATTATTATAAGATTACTGAAGTTTAGGCCCTTAGGACCGATTTGTGTTCGGTACTACATACAAGTGAGAATGCCTCGTTGGTAGTCAGATGTTAAGTCCCATAGTGCTCAGAGCCATTTGAACCATTTTGTAACCGATTTAGTTTTCGGGTCCTAACGAACTTAACGTCGGCCGGGAGCTTAAATCTAACGTAATCTTTCTTCTTTTTGTGACTGTTTCTTAGCAAAGATCCTGCGTCCTTCTGAACCTCACAGGAACACAGAAACATACACATAAAAACTAAACATCTATCAGTTCCGTTGGATCAACTATACCCCAAATAAGAGTTGCAGGTGTTGTGGCGTAACAAGACAGCCACGTCACTCAGAAGTAGCCGAAAGGCACGCGTTAAGCTCACGCAGATTGGCATGAGCTCTGAAACAGGATACGTAATGAATGCTATAAAGAAAAGTACGTAGCTTCTGGAATACTTAACTTTAATCCATCATTTGTATACATCGTTCTTGATGAGACAAGTGAGACTCTGTAGATACATGCAATGTTACTAATGGCGCCTTGCTAGGTCGTAGCCATTGACTTAGCTGAAGGCTATTCTAACTATCTGCTCTGCAAAGGAGCGAGGCTTCGTCAGTGTAGTCGCTAGCAAAGTCGTCCGTACAACTGGGGCGAGTGCTAGTACGTCTCTCTAGACCTGCCGTGTGGTGGCGCTCGGTCTGCGATCACTGACAGTGGCGACACGCGGGTCCGACATGTACTAATGGACCGCGGCCGATTTAAAGCTACCACCTAGCAAGTGTGGTGTCTGGCGGTGACACCACAGCAGGCATTCAAGGTTTAATTGCACCATGATACAATATGAGTTTAGAATGTAATATATCTTTCGTGTCTCTAGCACAGAGCGTATGATGGATTTGTGGCAAGGAAGTTAGGATTCTTCTACCACTGTCGGCCAGATTACTTCAAAACAATCATAAGAGATGTCGCTTCGTTCACAAATTTTAATAATTGTTACCAAATTCTTTTACCTCTTTTCTAATCCTCTTTCCACTTTTCTATCTGACTCACTTTTTATTGTAATTACTTCTTTTTCATTTTTTATTGGTTTGGCCTACTAAGCAGCACATGAAATAAATTATGTCTTCTTTCTTTTCTCTTTTCTTTCTTTCCAATAGTTTTTCACCCCTTTTCCATGTTATTCTTCTTTCCTCTGCCCATATCTGTCTTTTTCTTTGTTATCTCCTGGAAGCCCATGAATATTTTCATTTTCATTCTGATATTTTTTCTTTCGCATATTTCCCTCAGTTTAACTTCTTTGATCCACGTCATCGATGTTTTTCGATTTATGTCAAAAAAACGTAAATTTCTTGTTTTTTATTGTTTTCATCTATCCTTCCTAGTTTTCTTTAGAATACCGCTCTTCTCTTCGTCGTTGTGTCTAATATACGTTCTTTTTTTAATAAACTTCCTTTAATAAACTTCAGATAGAACTAGCTGGGTAAACCTGTCCAAAGGTCGGAGAAAGGCAACGGCATGCCACCTCCAGTAACAGCATTCCTGGTAAAGCACTTCAAGCCAATCTTCACGCTGAGCACAGCTTTACCCGTATCTATGCGAGACACGCAAAGCAACGAACAACCATTCCAAGTCACAGAGGTTAAACAGTGCGATTTTCAAGAAAAATGTTGGAAATGTGGAATATGTTAAGGCACAAATTTTATGTGGCAAACCAGACGAAGCCGCGCTGCACGGGCATCGTGCTCGCTGCATCTTTTTTTGCGAGAAGACGCATCGCCAATAATCATCACTACATTGCTCTTAACAAGGGCACTACAAAAAGACGTTATAAGGATTACAAACTTTCATTTTAATAAACAAAATTTACTTGAAAGGAAGAAAAAAATGCCTGCGAGACTTTTTTTTATATCACTTGTATCATTGTCTTCAACAGTGTGCTTAACAGCTTAGGGGGCTTACACAGTAAAAGTACCGATTACAAGGGTAGCCGGCCGCTGTGGCCGAGCGATTCTAGGCGCTTCAGTCTGGAACCGCGCTGCTGCTACGGTCGCAGGTTCGAATCCTGCCTCGGGCATGGCTGTGTGTGATGTCCTTAGGTTAGTTAGGTTTATGTAGTTCTAAGTCTAGAGGACTGATGACCTGAGATGTGAAGTCCCATAGTGCTTAGAGCCATATAAGGGTAGAATAAGAGCCGGAGTACAGTACAAAAACTGTTCAAAAACTAATAATTTGGAATTGACAAAATGGCGTCTATCATAAGCCTACTACATATAATGAGGTGACAAAATTCATGGGATACCTCCTAACATCCTGTCGGACCTCCTATTGGCTGGCGTAGTCGTGCCATGGACTCAGCAAGTCGTTGGAAGTCCCCTGCAGAAGTACTGAGCGTGCTGCCTCCAGAGCCATCGATAACGGCAAAGGTTTCACCGGTGCCATGATGTTGTGCACGAACTGACATCTCGGTAATGCCCCATAAATTTCGGTGGGAGTCATTTTGGGCGATCTGGGTGGCTAAATTATTCAGAATGTTCTTCAAACCAGGCACGAACAATTGTGGTCCGGTGACATCGTTCCTTGGCATTATGAAGACCATGAATGCAAAGTATCCGAACATAACTCTTTCCGGTCAATGATGGGTTCAGTTGGACGGGAAGACTAGTCCATTCGATGTAAACACTGCTCACACAATTACCGAGCCCCACTAGCTTGCGCAGTGCCTTGTCGATAACTGGCTCCATGGCTTCATGGGGTCTCTGCCACACTCTAACCCTACCATCAGCTCTTACCAACTGAAATTGGAACTCATCTGACCAGGTCACGGTTTTCTAGTCGTCTAGGTCCAACCGATATGGTCATGATCCCAGGAGAGGCGTTACAGGTGATGTCGTGCTGTTAGCAAAGGCGATCGCGTCCGTCGTCTGCTGCCGTAGCCCCCTTAATGCCACATTTCGCCACACTGACCTAAGCGAGACGTTCGTCGTACGTCCCACATTGATTTCTACGGTTGTTTAACGCAGTGTTGCTTGTCTGTGAGTACTATCAACTCTACGCGAACATCGCTGCTCTCGGTCGTTAAGCGAAGGCCGTCGGGCACTGTGTTGTCCGTGCTGAGAGATAATGCCTGTAATTTGATATTCCTGGCACCCTCTTGATACTGTGAATCTCAGGATACTGAATTCTGTAACGATTTCCGAAATGGAATGCCCCACGTGTCTATCTCCAATTATCATTCCGCGTTCACAGCCTGTCAGTTCCCGTCGTGAGACCATAATCACTTCGGATAACTTACAGCATGAATCACCTGAGTCAAGCCCGCCCCTGGTAGCTGAGTGGCCAGCGCGTCGGATTGTCATACCTAATGGCCCGGGTTCGACTCCCAGCTGGGTCGGAGATTTTCTCGCTCAGGGATTGGGTGTTGTGTTGTCCTTATCATCATCATTTCATCCGCATCGACACGCAAGTCGCCGACGTGGCGTCAATTCGAAAGACTTGCACCAGGCGAACGGTCTACTAGACGGAAGGCCCTAGCCACACGGCATATCCGTTTACCTGAGTAGAAATAACAGCTCTGCCAATGCAGTGCCCTTTTGTCACTTCCATACGCGATACTAACGCCATCCGTATATGTGCACATCACAATCTCATGACTTTTGTCACCTCAGTTCACTTTTAATACGAAAATTAAATTGTAGCAAACGCTTGTCGAGACGTGGCGATCATGAAGCAACTTAGAGGTTATCTACCCTCCCTGTAGCAACGCCGTGTCTAACACGAGAAGTGGCAAAGGACGCAGTGGAAGGATAGGCGCCTTGGTGATGGCACGCCCTGCCCGGCCAGTTTCCTGCTCTCTGCTGGCTTTTTTACAGACCCGTGATGTGTGTTTGAGCGTCGGGGGCGGCTGCTCCGGTGGGACTATGCGCGCGCCCTCATCCGTCACGGGGCGAGCTTCGCTGTTTAAATCCGGGGCCGCGCGGCCGCCACTGCACTAATGTCAATTTTTCCTGCGAATAATCGGAATTTATGTGCGGAGGGGAGCCTCGAAGTGGGGGAGTAAATCAGCGCCGGCGCACCCGCGGGGAACCCCCGCGGAGAGCACGAGCGGGCAGGAGAGGGCGGCGGGAAGGAAGGCCGAGCCCAGAAGGCCGGGTGCGGAGGTCGCGCCAAGTTTTGCAAGCCGCCGGGAGGGCCGCCAAATTCCGCGTGAAAATCGCTAAAACCAACTGACAGCAAAGGGGAAGAACTCCCGCGCTCTCTCGACCCGCCGACCCCGCCGCCGGGTCGCACGTACTCGAGGTCGGCACCCTCTCTCCCCGCCTCGCGCCGGGGGGCGCTGTAAATCCGGGACACTTTTTAGGCCTTTTACGGTCCCGGAGACTCCCGTACCACTACTACCGACGCCCACGTAACGTTTTATGCCGTCACTGCGCTCTGTATCTCGACTGCAAAAAGGTCCATTTCCTCTTCCTTTTAGTTCCACCCACAGTTTCCGTATCCACACAATCTTTAATCCATCCATGGTGCTCTTTCTTGAACACACCAGCATTAGCCGCATCATGCCGTAGTTCATCGCTTCACATTGGTCCCACTTGCCTGTTATTAAGGACCTTTAAATGGCCTGTTTTTAAGGATCTGTTAAAACGAAATAATTGTAGGATCCTCTGTTGTCTGTCTGTCCGCCTCTTAAGAATTCTTTTTCTCAAGAACTGGTAAACGTGTCAAGTTCAAATTATGTCACACGCTAAGGTCTATGGTCGCTTGGCCAATGAAAAATTTTAAGCCTCTTGCCTCTTAGTCAGTGCACTGATAAGATACGGCCACTTATGTCACATGTTTTGATATTCGAAATCCCACTCATAAAAACTTATAGGGTACTTCCTGTTGACCTAGAATCATGAAATTTGCAAAGACGCACAGTTTCGCACTACAAGTAAAGAAAAAATCCAATAACAGTAATTTGTAATTATATAATACGAATAATTTTATCTTTTTTTATCTCTCTTTTGTCTAAACCCTTTTTCTCGCGAAGAGGTGGCGTATCAAATTCAGATTAATGTAACTTACTAAGTACTATGGTCCCTTGGCGGTGTAAAACATTTAGACTTCTAAGTCAATACAATCCAAAGATTCGGCCATTTATATCATTTATTTTGATACTCCATAACTCACTCATCGAAACATATAGGATACAGCCCACTAATGTAGAATCATGAAATTTGGCACGAAGCAGGGTTTCACAGTACAAGTTAAAATGGTTCAAATGGCTCTGAGTACTATTGGACTTAACATCTTAGGTCATCAGTCCCCTAGAACTTAGAACTACTTAAACCTAACTAACCTACGGACATCACAGACATCCATGCCTGAGGCAGGATTCGAACATGCGACCGTAGCAGTCCCGCGATTCCGGACTGCAGCGCCTAGAACCGCACAGGCACCGCGGCCGGCAGTACAAGTTAAGTAAGAAACACCTGAAAACTGTTAATTTGTAATTACACACCTCAAAAAAAAATTTTCATCATCTCGGTTCTGAGAGTTCCGGAAGCTGTACAGAAAATTGGAATAGAGATCAACATAAACATCATTTCCGCCCTTTTTATTGCTCATGAAAGCCACACATTGCATGTTATACAACCATATAGCGAGACCTTCAGAGGTGATGGTCCAGATTGCTGTACACACCGGTACCTCTAATACTCTGTAGCACGTCCTCTTGCATTCATTCATGCGTGTATTCGTCGTGGCATACTAGCCACAAGTTCATCAAGGCAGATTGTCCCACTCCTCAAAGGCGATTCCGCGTTGATCCCTCAGAGTGGTTGGTGGGTCATGTCTTCAAGAAGCAGCCCTTTTCAATCTATCCCAGGCACGTTCGACAGGATTCATGTCTGGAGAACATGCTGGCCACTCTAGTCGAGCGATGTTGTTATCCTGAAGGAAGTCATTCACAAGATGTGCACGACGGGACCGCGAATTGTCGTCCATGAAGACGAATGCCTCGCCAATATGCTGCCGATATGGTTGCACTATCGTTCGGAGGATGGCATTCACGAATCGTACAGACGTTACGGCGCCTTCCAGGACCGTCAGCGGCGTACGACGGCCGCACATAATGCCACCCCAAAATGGCAGGGAACCTCCACCTTGCTGCACTCGCTGGACAGTGTGTCTAAGGCATTCAACCTTACCGGATTGCCGCCAAACACGTCTTCGACGATTGTCTGGTTGAAGGCATATGTGGCATTCATCGGTGAAGAGAACATCATGCCCATCCTGAACAGTCCATTCGGCATTTTGTTTGGGCCCATCTGTACCGCGCTGCATGGTGTCGTTGTTGCAAAGATGGACATCGCTATGGACGTCGGGAGTGAAGTTGCGCATCACGCTGCCTATTGCGCACAGGACACAACGTCCTGTGGCTGCACGAAAAGCATTATTAAACATAGTGGCGTTGCTGTCAGGGTTACTCCGTGTCATAATCCGAAGGTAGCGGTCATCCAATGCAGTAGTAGTCCGGTTTGGTTCACTCCGAGACACCTGAACACTTCCCTTGTTGAGAGCCCTTTCTTGCACAAAGTAACAATGCGGACTTGATCGAACCGCGGCACTGATCGTCTAGGCATGGTTTAACTACAGACAACACCAGCCGTGTACCTTCTTCCTGGTGGAATGACTGGAACTGATCGACTGTCGGACCCCCTCCGTCTAATGGGTGCTGCTCATGCATGGTTGTTTATATCTTTGGGCGGGTTTAGCGACATAACAGTCAAAGGGATTGTGTCTGTGATACAATATCTGGAGTCAACATCTATCTTCAGGAGTTCTGGGAACCAAGCTGATGCAAAACTTTTTTTGATGTGTGTACATCGCATAAAAAATTTATTTCTGCCATTACAACAAATACTGCAATCAATTGCCGTGAAAAGCACAACAGACGAACATTACTGCATGAAAAAATAACATCCAAGATGTAGTCACGTCTTACAAGCTGAAGTCCCTGCTCGTTTCTTCTTGTATGCATGGGCTAGTCTAAGGAACTATTGTAGAAATTTTAATACAGTCTTGGAATCCTTGGACGATGTCTAACCAGTATCTATTTCAACAACAGACGAAAGTCTTTGAGAACCTCAATTCCCAGCAGATATGAACTAAGTCGGTGCAAAGCACTCCACACTCCGTGCGCGAGTCCTACTTGCACTTTGCTATTTTTTTCTGTTAAAACTCTTGTACTGTTATTACCCACATCTTTGCGCGGCACATTTTGAGAGATATTGCACTGTAATCAAATAGTGTCGAGGCCAATGCATTGACGAGATGACAACAAGATCTGAATTTTTATTTCTAGATTTACTGTTTAGGTCTTGCAGATCTGCTACTGTAGGGTAATCGACTAACCCCAAGTTTGCGACGGCGCAGAAAAGTGAGCCAGATGCGGGTCGATTCGCACTAAAGATTATTTGTGGCTGCCGTGCTACGCCGGCTAACTTTGGTAGAACAGTTGAAAAATCGATCATGCACGTCAGATCGCCATCTAGTTCGCACGATGGCACCACAGCCCGAATGACGGAATTTACTAATGGCCCTCTATTGTCCACTAACTTCGATCATTCCATGACCAAAAGTTTTTTCCTTGAAGCCTAGGAACAGGAACTTAGGAGACACTACCTACAAAAGATATGCAACGGCATCCCGTTATTAACGATCTATCTGCATTCTTCTGACGCTGTCCAAGGCCTTAGAATAAATAGTCCACGTTTAACTATCATACTATTTAATTACTAAACAACCTACTAGCCGAGTAGCAATCAAGTTGCCCCAAAAATCATAGCTTTAGTAAAAGTAACAGGCGACATCAGGCTTTCTGTGGGCAGACAAAAGGCGACTATAATGTGCTTCATAGACTTCAGCAAATCGCTTGACAACGCCGACTTCGACATTTTACTTCCTAAACTTAGCAGTACAAATTTGTCTCCAAGTACAATATAATGACTTCGTTCGTACCTGGCCTCTCCTAACAGTATCTCATGATCAGCACCGCAAAGTCACAATGGAGACAGAGAGTATCAGAGGTCCCTCAGATCTCTAAATTATGTTCTATATTCTTTTCATTGCATTTCAATGAAGTGTTACCAGTTCTCCCACGGTAAATACCACAAGTAAGCCTGTGACGTCCAGTTATAGCCAACAAGTGCAAAACAAACTGGAACACAGCCATCGAAATGTTCAGTGCTGACCTGCGTCCACTATCGAAATGGGCAACCCATATAAAATGTAAGATCTTTGTGATTGTTTACTCTAGGTCCATTACCTTGAAATTTTGGGAATTCCTACCATCTTGAATCCTAAATGATAGAAAGAATCTAAGAGTAATAATAGATGAAAAGCTAAATCGGCTTGTCCACCTGCATGCAGTGGGCAAGAAGACAGTAGCATCTCTCCATGTCCTACAAAAACATATAAAAAGCTCTTCTGTTTTGATCTTTAAAAGAAAGATGCACAAACGCTTAAGTTGTTGATTACAGCGATGTAATGTCCGCTCGCGACTCCTGGGACTGGTGATGACATCTGCCTTCGATATATCTTTGATGTTCGTCCTCATCATCAGATTTCACTATCTTATCCACACCTGTCCTGCCTACAAGCACCTAAATACAGAAATTTTCAAGCACTCTGTCTCCTCTACGGTCTTACCAAGTATACTGTGTCCCACGGCTCTTCTCGACGTCAACGCTCTCGTCTGAACAAAATCGCAGAAACACTCGTTCCCATCAGATTAAAATCATTTCTAAGCCACTCCATCACTCAAGCACTCAAGCACTTTCTCTTTTCGGTATCAGAAACCAGACTCTGGGTTGACCTCCCTTGTTGTATCAGAGAACTGAATAACAACTCCAGCTTCAAAAGACAGTTAATAACATATATACTTAGCATCAATAATGGCTCCCTTTGTCGCTTTAAGCACTCGTTACCACATTCTTTCTAATCAGATCTTCCTCATGCCCCAATGCTTTTAGCGGGTGCACTCTACCTCAGAACTCCACATGTCAGAAAATATCACTTTTGTACAGCTATAAATAATTCTGCATCTCCCCCTGTGATTATTATTATTATTATTATTATTATTTCTTTCTTTTCTCAGACGTTATGTCTGGCCAAAAATGGAAAGTGACGCGGAACTTGATCAAGCGTGACTACCTTTTAACTGTACGGTATATGTTACATTGCATTTAGGAACTTTCGGGTGATTGAACATGTATCAATAATTACGGATTTCTGTAGTTGTATATATAAGTTTGGATGTAGCTGTATTACATTGATGTACTGGTGGATATTGTGTGGTATCACTCCTGTAGTTGATAGTATAATTGGTATAATGTCAACTTTATCCTGATGCCACATGTCCTTGACTTCCTCAGCCAGTTGGATTTATTTTTCAATTTTTTCTCCTGTTTTCTTTTGTATAGGGTATGGATATTTCGATTAGTTGTGTTAATTTCTTCTTTTTATTGGAGAGTATGATGTCAGGTTTGTTATGTGCTGTTGTTTTATCTGTTATAATGGTTCTGTTCCAGCAAAATTTGTATTCATCATTCTCCAGTACATTTTGTGGTGCATGTGTATGTGGGAACGTGTTGTTTTATAAGTTTATGTTGTAAAGCAAGCTGTTGATGTATTATTTTTGCTACATTGTCATGTCTTCTGGGGTATTCTGTATTTGCTAGTATTGTACATCCGCTTGTGATGTGATCTACTGTTTCTGTTTGTTGTTTGCAAAGTCAGCATTTATCTGTTGTGGTATTGGGATCTTTAATAATATGTTTGTTGTAATATCTGGTGTTTATTGTTTGATCCTGTATTGCAATCATGAATCCTTCCATCTCACTGTGTATATTGCCTTTTCTTAGCCATGTGTTGGATGCGTCTTGATCGATGTGTGGCTGTGTTAGATGATACGGGTGCTAGCCATGTAGTGTTTTCTTTTTCCAATTTACTTTCTTCGTATCTGTTGATGTTATGTGATCTAGAGGGTTGTAGAAGTGGTTATGAAATTGCAGTGTTGTAGCTGATGTATTTATATGAGTGATTGCTTTGTGTATTTTGCTAGTTTCTGCTCGTTCTAGAAAGAATTTTCTTAAATTGTCTACCTGTCCATAATGTAGGTTTTTTTATGTCGATAAATCCACTTCCTCCTTCCTTTCTGCTTAATGTGAATCTTTCTGTTGCTGAATGTATTCTATATTTGTGGCATTGTGATCGTGTAAGTGTATTGAGTGCTTCTAGGTCTGTGTTACTCCATTTCACTACTCCAAATGAGTAGGTCAATATTGGTATAGCATAAGTATTTATAGCTTTTGTCTTGTTTCTTGCTGTCAATTCTGTTTTCAGTATTTTTGTTAGTCTTTGTCTATATTTTTCTTTTAGTTCTTCTTTAATATTTGTATTATCTATTCCTAATTTTTGTCTGTATCCTAGACATTTATAGGCATCTGTTTTTTCCATCGCTTCTATGCAGTCGCTGTGGTTATCCAATATGTAATCTTCTTGTTTAGTGTGTTTTCCCTTGACTATGCTATTTTTCTTACATTTGTCTGTTCCAAAAGCCATATTTATATCATTGCTGAATACTTCTGTTATCTTTAGTAATTGGTTGAGTTGTTAATTTGTTGCTGCCAGTAGTTTTAGATCATCCATGTATAGCAAATGTGTGATTTTGTGTTGGTATGTTCCAGTAATATTGTATCCATAATTTGTATTATTTAGCATGTTGGATAGTGGGTTCAGAGCAAGGCAGAACCAGAAAGGACTTAATGAGTCTCCTTGGTATATTCCACGCTTAATCTGTACTGGCTGTGATGTGATATTATTTGAATTTGTTTGTATGTTAAGTGTGGTTTTCCAATTTTTCATTACTATGTTTAGCAACTGTATCAATTTAGGATCTACTTTGTATATTTCCAATATTTGTAGTAACCATGAGTGGGGTACACTATCAAAAGCTTTTTGGTAATCAAGGTATGCGTAGTGTAGCGACCTTTGTTTAGTTTTAGCTTCATATGTCACCTCTGCATCTATTATCAGTTGCTCTTTACATCCTCGTGCTCTTTTGCAACAGCCTTTTTGTTCTTCATTTATAATTTTGTTCTGTGTTGTATGTGTTATTAATTTCTGTGTAATGACTGAAGTTAATATTTTGTATATTTTTGGTAGGCATGTTATGGGGCGATATTTAGCTGGGTTTGCTGTGTCTGCTTGATCTTTAGGTTTCAGATAAGTTATTCCATGTGTAAGAAGTGTATCAGGGAATGTGTATGGGTCTGCAATGTAACTGTTAAATAATTTAGTTAGATGTGAATGTGTTGAGGTGAACTTCTTTAGCCAGAAATTTGCTATTTTATCTTTTCCAGGGGCTTTCCAATTGCGAGTAGAATTAATTGCTTGGGTGACTTCATGTTGCAAAATTATCACTTCAGGCATTTGTGGTATCATCTTGTATGTGTCTTTTTCTGCTTGTATCCACCGTGCATGCCTGTTATGTTGTACTGGGTTTGACCATATGTTGCTCCAGAAGTGTTCCATGTCTGTTATGCTTGGTGGATTGTCTATTTTAATGTGTGTGTTATCTATTGTCTGGTAAAATTTCTTTTGGTTTGTGTTGAATGTTTGGTTTTGTTTCCTTCTATTTTCACTTTTTTTGTATCTTCTAAGTCGTTTGGCCAATGCTTGTAATTTCTGCTTCTTTTCATCTAATTGCTCTATCGCTTCTTGTTGTGAGATTTTACCTAACCTTTTTCGTTTTTTTTCTGGCATTTCATTTCTTATAAATTGTGTTAACTGTCCAATGTCTTTTCTCAGTTTTTCTATTCTGATCTGTAGCCTGTGTTGCCATGCTGGTTTTGTGGGTTTCTTCTGTGTGTTGGTTGGTTCTGATCTCTGCCTAGTGTGTATATTTAGTGTAGTGAGTGCTCCTATATAAACCAGTAGTTGTAACTCTTCCATAGTTGTGTTTTCATTTATTTTGTTGTGTATGATTGTGTTGATAGTTTTTATTGTTGTTTCGACTTGTGGGTTATTTGGTGGTCTATGCAAGAATGGTCTAATGTCTGTATTTGTGTCTTTGTGTTCTATATATGTCAGCTGAAATTTCTCTTCTATATCTAACATGTGTGTTACTTCGTGTTCTATTTGAGCTTGTTCTGGTGGCTGTGTTAAGATTTCGTTTTCCTCTGATTGTTTAATTGATGCATGGTGTTCTTTGTTTGTTTGCTCTGGGATGTTTGAGTCCATTACTGTATTTTCTTCTTCTTCTGATTGCACATTATTTTGTTCCAGTATTTGTTGTACTTGTTGTTTGATGTTTTATAACTCTGACTGGGGTGTCCTGTTATTTTTTATTATTACACAGATCTGATTAGCTAGTCATTGTTCTGTTAAAAATTTTAATTCTGGGTATCTGGTAATAAATGTTGTGTATATTTGTGATCTGTATCCAGTTGTGTTGGTTCCTAGGTTTGTTGCTTGGTAATAACAGAACATGAGGTGTCGATTAACTTCATCTGACCATCTCATCCTCTGTCTCTGTTTTCCTTCTAGGGTGGTTGCAGGAAGCATATCCTGCAAAACACGTCTATTTGGATTTAAATCATTTTCCAGTTGGCTAGCAGTGTCGTTACCATTGTGGGCGGGCATAGGATTCAAGCGTCGTCCCCGATCATGACGGCGCTTGTCCGAGGCTGCTTTAGTTCTCTCCTGAACCAAGTAATCACACCAAAAGGGGGTCAGCCCTATTAGTGGTTTGTTCTTTTTGTCGCCTTTTACGACTGGCAGAACATACCGGAGGCATATTCTTTTCCCGGGTCACCACGGGGTTTATTATTATTATTATCAGTATTATTATTAACGGTAGCAACAGCAATAGTAGAAATACTACTAGTATTAACTTTACTAGTTCTTGGTTAGTACTCTTTATTCATACTGTCTCTAAATACATGAAGAGGATTTTTAACCCTATTAAAATCATTTTATTACTATTTGTCATATTAAATTATTGGCATTTCCTGAGGAACTAAGATGTAAAATACTGTATGTGTGAAATTCCTGGTAGGGAGGGCCTAGATTACTGGAGTACTGTATCCTTGGGCCCAGCTCACATACACAACAAACTAAAATTAATAAAGACAGAAGAACGGTTACTCAACAGGTGTTGTGCATAATAGCCCACTCCTTGCCCTTGAGTGTATCTTGAAATTACAGAGTTTGGTTTTACAAAGTACTGAATACTAACATAAAAAGAAAACACTTTTCTCATACTTTCACTGTTCAGTGCACTACCGGAATAGAAAATAAAAGTCTCTTTAACTTGAAATTTCACAGATCATACACACAGATTGATTGTACAAACAATGAATAGAATACCACACTCATACATTATTTCAACTCTATACTAATGAATTCCATATGTTCTGCATATTACAAATTAAAAGTTAAATCCTATGTTTCATGCAAAATGCAAATGAAAAGCACGTTCTTAGAATTTAATATTTTTACTCATTGTTCATGAACTCTGAAAATTTACATGTGCATATATAATGAAAATTTCGACTAGTAACTCATACTCAAGAGGCAATGTATATTCCGTCTATTGTACACTAATATAATTAGAAATAACAGAAACAATAAAATATATAATTTATTTACAGTATTATCTGATTACATGGCTTCAATTATAGAAGCATTCTTTTATCTACACTATATAACTGCTGAATTACGAATTTTCCTTCCATACAAAGTACGACCAAGAAAACAGTACAAGAAGTAGTACATGGTCACGTCTGTGCTACTGACTGCACGTACTCTTTGACTTCATATGCGTGCTTTGTTTTGGCGGGTCTTGAAATATCTTTCATTGTGCTATCTTTTTATCTGAAACACTGCGTTTTGTGGTAGATTTTTACTGCTGCATTGCCGCACATCTGAAAACGAAGGTAACAAAAAACATGTAATGTACAGTTATTGACTAATAAAAACTTTGGCGATCGTGATTAAGTGTATTTAGCAGTAGTGCTTCATAATGGTCGCAGAGCTCTTAAACAATTTTATGTTCAACATGATTGTTAAAACAGGCCATTTTAACTATGACTCTCTTAAAGAAAGTCTCTAAGTTCTTCACCATTTCGCTAAAGAAACTGAACTTCACATTGTGAACTACTGTCATACATCATCATAGAATCAAGAGTCGACACATGACACTCAGAGGTCTTGGTACAATTCTGGATGAATGCTTAACCTAACGTGAAAATACAATTTCCACTTACCAGAAGGTGAATTCAGTCGCATTATTTCTTACGCTAGAAGTGATTTAGAGTCAGTTACTATTTGTTTAACTTCTGGAACTTACTGCAATTTAATCAAAGAGAATTACACCAGACGTGTTGGCTTGTATTTATAAAGCACCCTCCGTGGTTATTCTGCAAATTGGGTACATACGTTTGTACATTTTGAGTTTTTGTAGGTTATAAAATTGGTGTGCAAGTTATTTACGGTGTTTCTTTATATATTCTGCTTGTTCCCTCCTTGCTAGCAGCAGCTGACGTCGAACGACTTTGATTCACATATGAACTTGCCAGTTTTTGCCATTCTTCACTATTTCTTGCGCTGCATTACATACACTTCGCTTTTGTAAAATGAACTGAAATTACGTGAGTTTCTCACTCTGCAAAGTAACAGTGTTTATGTGTGTTCATTTGTTTTCGTTCAAGTTGTGAGTGTAGCCAACTTTTGAAACTACTTTTTTTTGGCAGTGTAAATTAGTGAAAATGTCTCCTATGTTAGGTAGAGACGTGAGAGGAGTTGGGGGGGGGGGGTGTGTGATTGCAAGATGTTTTGAGGGGGGGGGGCATTAGGCTGGATAGTGATTATAGGACAGAATTTGCCACGAAATGGTAGTGATAAATGGAGCCTGTGGTTATATGTGTATATTTAGTGTTATATTATGTGGTCAATCGCTTTAAAGTGTGTCTGGTCGTTTATAAGCTGTTTCTCTTCTGTTTTTTGAATGTGGTAGTTTTGTTGTAAAGTGAGGAGGCGTTTTTTGTTGCTGTTGATCCTTATGATTTCCATGTCTGTGACTCTGGCGGTATTTTATGTTGGCTTTGGTGTAAGTGTTCTGCAAAAGTTGAAAGATTTGTCCTATACTACCATGCCCTTACGTGTTCTTTGCATCTGGTGTCGAATGTCCTCCTTGCTTGACTTACGTATCTTTGATAACATGTATTGCATTTCAGTTGGTATATTCCTGATTTCCGATATAGATCAGTTTTCCTATTGGTTTTGGGATGTATTTCTGAATGTAATTGTTGGTTTAGTGGGCTATTTTTATATCTTGCTTTTTGAAAATATTGGAAATTCTGTTGTTTATGTATTTGTGGTTGTATGTCATTGTTTACGATCTTTTGTTTTCTGTTTCTTTCACACTTGGAATTGTTCGTGGTGTTGATTTATGTATGTTTGTTTGTGTATGATTCTGTTGTCGTATTGATGGCAGCTGCGTTTTCGTTCTTTCCTGTTTCTTGATTTTATTGTTCAGCTTTGTTATTAAGTTTTCTTTTTATCCATTGTTTGTTGCTATTTGTATTATGGTATTCATTTCTTTCTCGTAATTGTCTGTTTCTAATAATACTGTGTTTAGTCTGTGGAGCATGTATCTCAGTGCTGCCTGCTTTTGAGAACTGGGATGTTGTGATGTCTCATATATATGACTGTGTCTTTTGTTGCCAGCTTTCGGTGTATCTCAAATGTCTATTGGTTGCTTTCAATCTTTATGGTGATGTCCAAGAAATTTAACTGTCTATTTTGCTCTTTCTCTATTGTAAAATGTGTCTTATCATGAACAGAATTCATGTCTGTGTGTAATTGGTCAATTTTATTGCTTGGTTCACCTATCAGGCACCAGATGTCATCCATATAGCCAATACAGTATACGATGTTATACCTATCTGGCACTACTTTGTTAAATATAATCTGTTATATATGGTTTGCTATGGATCTGGATACTGGGGATGCCACTGGTAATCCTTCGCTTTGTAAATAAAATTCATTACCGAACTGAAAATAGTTCTGTTCTGTTACTAGCTCTATAAATCTGACTGTTTCTTTGATGTATTCATATGGAAGTATACAGTGCGTCTTAAGATTTTGTTCTATAATGTTTATTGCTTCAGTTATTGGTAAATTAGTATACATATTCCCTACATCAAATGACAGGAGGGTGGTTGTGTCTGGAACTTGTATGTCTTTTATGAATCAATTATGTGGTGTTTCTTATAGTTCTGTCCCCTGGTAATTTGAAGTTTTCTGTTATTATTTTCAACATGTGCCAGGAAGTGGGTAAGTGTGAGCTTTTCTGTAATTCACAATACCTTCTTGTGTAGCTTCGGTTGGCGTCAGGGGGAAGGTACACTGGGATTTGTTTATAGTAGTTTTCTTTTTTCATTCTTTTTTATTGTATGTTCAATGTCTTTCAGAGTGTCTTTCAACTTCGTTTGGAATTTGTTAGTTGGATCTGATTTTAGCTTTATAGCTTTGTTTTTTGTGATAAACATAAGTGTCTTATTGATGTATTGCTCTTCATGCATGAGAACCACTGTTTTTCCATTACCTACCGTTGTCATCATGGTGTTGCGTTCCTGTAGTTTGTTTCAAAGTTTTGTCAGTGTTATGGAATCTGTATTGTTTTTGTTTCCTCTGTTTTCTTTTATTTGTGTCATTATGTTTTTGATTTCATTACTGATTTGGTCTCTCGACAGACCGATGTTTACTCACTTGTTTCGTTTCTGTTTTTCCATGTGAGAATGCTTTCTGATTCAGCTATGAGATTTTCTATGTATATTTCATCTACTTGTGTGTTGACGTTGCGATACAGACCATTTTCGAAAAATTTTATTTCTTTTGTACGCAAAACTGTGTCAGTAAGATTTACAGATTTCTTGGATGGAAATGATTTTTTTCCCTTAGACTAAGTGCAATTTGTGGCTGTGTTGAGCTTTTGTTTAGCTTTTAAATTTGCAGTCGTTTTTTTGTGAAACTTTTCATTTTTCTATCACTGCAAATGTACGATTTTCAACCTTCCTGCCAAGATGGAAGAAAACAGCGGTATTATTCAGAGTTCTCGTAAGATTAAGATGTATTTTATATAGTTCCCCATT
This sequence comes from Schistocerca piceifrons, assembly GCF_021461385.2. Taxonomy (NCBI): domain Eukaryota; kingdom Metazoa; phylum Arthropoda; class Insecta; order Orthoptera; family Acrididae; genus Schistocerca; species Schistocerca piceifrons. The sequence goes on along the minus strand of NC_060143.1, from coordinate 433,282,243 downwards.
TAGAGTTTGCTTTTTGCCATAAAGAGACTTGATTTCGTTGTTTTGCCACATTTTTTGAGCTACTTGTTTCGTTTTCTTTACGATAGCAGAACTGCTTTTAACTTGTAGCCTACATCAATTTTAATTATTTGATCTGTAAATATTGTTGAAGTTCATATGTTGTGACAGTTTTATGCAAGTTGAGATGTATCCTTCTAACTTTAGAGTAATGTGAAATGGAAGATTATATGCAGTGTTGAACTAAGTAGCTTCGAACATGGCGACATCCAATCCATTTTGGGCCAATTCTTACCAAACTACCTTCCTCTTAAAACGACATACTTCTCTACAGTCACATTATTCTTTTCTACAGAGCACTATCCTGTACAGACACAAGCCATAGGGGGCGTTGTTGCTCCCTATAATTGCTCAAATGTAGTAACCTCGGTCTTCACAGTCCCATATATCTCCCTCAAATATAGCTTTCCTACAAACGCAACACCTAAAAAAGACGAGACTTTGCATTCTAAATTAGTTGCTGCCCATTTTCTACTCGCCCTTTCATAATCCACCTAAGCAATCACTTGCTACTAGCACCTGTGCCGAAAGCTCTTTGCACCTATATACCATCGACTACGAAACAACCTGACCCAATATGACAGAATTTTCCCGATATTAAAAATAAGCTATTATCTTGTCTCTCCAAATAGTCGTAGTTCAGTCAATATCTTTCTCTGAGCACCTGAACATCAATTACTGAACTTCGTTAACTTGGTCAGTCACCCTCCTTAAACACGTGTTACCGGTTTTCCTTCTTCTCTTCTCCTCTCACCCATTTATTGATCTTCCTTTCCTGAGTTCTATAATTTTTCTTTTAACATTCTAGTCGAAGTAATGTAAGGCAATAATACAGGGTGATTCAAAAAGAAAGAACATATATCAGTTGTTTATTACAAACAAACTGCGAAAGATTGCGCATGTCACTGGATAGAGGAAGATACAAAGTTTTATGTTCGCATATACACTATACCACACACCCAACATGAGCATCATGCATTGCTCGATAAACATCGAAGTGGTACTCTATTTCATTCCACATACGAATCAGCAGGTGCCTGTTTGTTCAATCGACAGCTTCAACAATTCGATTTCTCAGATGTTGAAGAGTAGCTGCCATGGGTGGGACAAAGACTTTGTCTGTACCCCCACGGAAACAAATCATTATGAGGTGCAACATCGATTCGACCCAAAAGATGAGTCTTTTGGAAAAAAAAGTCCTCTGCCATATGGTGGAGAACTGAGATGCAAAATTAGTACCTTCTGTTATGGTCGTCGAAGCGCAGTTGCTGCTGTTAAGTGCAACTTGTAAGACTTATATGCAGTAGTCGTTTAAGAACGCGCCACACCGTTGTTTCGCTGCAGTCTGGAACCGCGAGACCGCTACGGTCGCAGGTTCGAATCCTGCCTCGGGCATGGATGTGTGTGATGTCTTTAGGTAAGTTAGGTTTAACTAGTTCTAAGTTCTAGGGGACTAATGACCTCAGCAGTTGAGTCCCATAGTGCTCAGAGCCATTTGAACCATTTTTTGAACACCGTTGTTTGAGGAAGTTGAAGTTCCTGGCCTGCCCGTCTTGTGGACTTCCGAGGGCTCCGTGACAACACGTCTCGGATACACTCCACATTTTCATCAGGCGTGCTTGGTCGTCCAGTGTTTTTTTCTTTGCTTATGTAACCAGCTTCAGAGAATTTTGTATAGCAGTCTGAAATCCTGTTGTTCAGAGACAGGTTATTGCTGAATCGACGGCGGAATGCACGTTGCACTTGATCAGTCGACTGACTTCGCGCAAATTCTACTACACAAAAGGATTTTTCTTGTGGTTTGATCGCCATGTTGCCACAAACAAACAACTTCGAACCTTCCTCTACCTAGCGACGCGAGCAATGTGTTTATATCTTTCAAAGTATGTTTGTAATAAACAACTGAAATCTGTTCTTTCTTTTTATATCACCCTGTACATTTGCACGCCCTGTAGTATGGGGTGAAAAGTTTGTATGACTGCCTTCCGAAAATTCACAATTGCCACAAGGATGTAGTCAAATCCAAGACGTCGAAACATGCCCTGAAATTTTTTATACAGAAAGAATACACCGAAATAAACACAATGGCAAAATTTTAGTAGCTAGGACGCACTACAAGTATTTAAAAAAATTGTTGAAAATTGCGAAATTCGTAGCTTGCCAGGCGGCTGGAGAAATGCACATCCCAACCAGAACTGTAGCAGACAGTGCATGCGCATCACGGCAGGCACATAGCGCTGGATGACGGCACATCGATGAACAGACAACACGGTACAACCCGACCGTAACTTGCAACGAAAATTTCAGCTTCCGTTGATAGTTTCTGCGACAGTTGTTCAAAGTTATTATTCACCCGAATTTGCAACTCATTTAGTATCCATAATAATTATCAGTTGAATTTGCGGTATCACTAAGTGTTAACAATCGAGATAAAAAGTAATTAACTTTCTTTGTATTTTCTTCGTACATGCTTGCTAATAGCATCTGTCTTTGTGCAGGCTCCAGACTGTCACAGTGATATGGCTTCCAATTAATATTTTCAACCTTGAAAATATGGAATATGAAGAAGGTGGTACGCAATCGAAATCACCTTCTTCTCCTGAAGTCCTACGTAATCTCTATGTTATTTTTTAGTCAATTTCTTAGACATTCATTCAAACGATGTTGACATTTCGTTATAAACTGTGGAAACATCACAAGAAACAGAAATAATTCTGACGATTCATGTAACTGCTGTTCTACATCTACATCCATAAAGACACGCTGCATCACTACAAATCATTTCTTTTCCTGTTCCACTCACATATAGAGTGAGGGAAAACGACTGGTTCGAACGATGACTGTTGTGCTAGTTAAATTCCAGAACAAAAATACAGTACCTTTCTAGCCCAAAGAAAACATATGCAGTAATAGGTTTCAGTGACAAAGAAGAGGCTACAAATTATTTATTTAAACGACGGAACGGGAAAACACTTAAATTTACGCAGTTACAAAGCAAATGTCGCAGTTTTAATGCAAGCGCAGCGTGTAAACTGCACGGTAGCATTTTTAGCGAAAAAAGGACAGAGTCGTTTGCGCAATCGATGAATACTACGACACATTCGCATACAACAATGCCTTTTATAAGTATCAGTGTATTACTGTTTCCGCAGCCTTAAATCTGTCTTCAGGAGCCTCAAGACAAATTACGGCAAAAACAAAAACTAACTGTTTACTTGCGAAAATCTTGTAATCGATATACCAAGATCTAGAAAAATGAGAGAGAATAATTTTCAGTATTACATCCGAAACGTCTTCTTACCAATTGCAGAAAATTATTCACTGGTTTTTTCGGACTCTTGTCCTTAACATTACGATGTCTCTGTCTTTAGGAGGGCGAATAAAAAACTATTAATATATTTCGGATTTCACCCAAAGCCAATAGTGTATTCAGCCTCTCGATAAAATAAATTTTTCGACAGTCAGTGTAAAGCACTTTTTAGAAAATTCTCAGACAATATACTTTTCGATAGCTCGTTGTGATTTCAAGTTTATCAACAGAACGGCGTTGTTAAATGTCAATCATTTGTGTATAGTCAGTTTCTATCACCGCGTGTTACGAATTTGATGAAGTATACTTGGTACGCAGGTACATGGAACAGCGACCACAACTATTTCTCATCACAGTTCTGTCTAAATAAAACTAAAAACTAGTGCTGTGAAGCGCCCGAATGCATTAATTTTTCTTTTATCATGTGTGCCTAATGTAAGAATAACGTTTGTTTTCGTCATCCATTACACACTTCGCATTTTTGTGACGACTACAGGGAATAAACAAGGAACTGTTTCATCGTTACTAAAATATACATGATATGCTGCAAAAACGTATAAATTTAACGTCTTTAAAAACACAGTTGTAGTGCACCTTGGCAGCTAAAATTAGGGCAATGCATTTCTGTCCGTGTATTCTTCCTGGCTGAAAAATCTGAGGGTTTGTTTCGACATGAGGAAGTGAGCCTTTCGCTTGTTAGGTCTCCTGTCAGCAACATTGGGCTCCGTCATGCTGAATAGCAAAACACCTTGTTACTTTGCTGAGTCGTCTAAAAGTCAAAACTAAACTCCGTCCGAACATGCCGCGAAGGCCCAACGGCATGGATCGGCCGCCGTGTCTTCCTCAGCCCACTGGATGCGGACATGGTGGGGAATGTGGTCAGCGCACCGCTCTCCCGACCGTTGTCAGTTTTCGTGACAGGAGCCGCCACCTCCCCTTCAAGTAAATCCTCAACTGGCCTCAATAGGGCTGAGTGCACCCCGCTTGCCAACAGCGCTCGGCAAACGGCACGTTGCCCCATCCAAATGTTACCCCAGCCCGACAGCGCTTAACTTCGGTGATCTGACGGGTTCTGGTGTCACCACAGCGACAAGACCGCTGGCGTTGGTCCCTCTAGTAGATCGTGGCGTGCATAAAGTTAAGAACTCGGAGGATTTCTTACCAAGATTAGAGGGACTATGTTTGAATGAATCTGATATTTAAGTAAGTTTTGATGTGCTCTCTCTCTTCACAGCATCCTCTTGTCTGATAGTTACAGTTAGGTTTGGAGCTGATTTAACGAAAGTACTTCGAGTAGTGTTGACTTCCACTTACTCTCTAATCAACGAATAGTTCTCTGAATAGAGAACAGCTGTAATACGGAGCTCTTCGTTATCTATTACCACCAGTCTCCTTATGGACGATTTCAAGAAATGTGTCCTGGAATCGGCAGCATTGAGAACTTGGTGCTTTTTCAAATATTTGAATGATGCTTTTATTGTTTGGCCTCATCAACGTGAGAATTTACATTGTTTTTAAAACATACGAATTCAATCCAACTGAATATTTGCTTCGTGGTGGAAGTGGAAAAGGATGGCTGCCTTCCCTTCTTTGATGTTGAAAGTTGCTTGTCACAATATGAACGCTCAAAATTACCCTCTCTTCCACGTATGTTGAATCGCAAGTGTACTGCAAAGATGTTATTTGTCAAATGTTCTACTGCTAAAGCTATCACTGTCTTTGGCTAGCTGAGTAAAGGCATTTCTGCCGAAAGGTAATCTGGTGAGTAGAGATACGATTCAATAGTAAGCAAGCTTGGCCATGTGACCTTGGCGTTCTGAACCATTTGACTGAAATAAAGCATTCCAGTCTATTCCTGTCTCCATTTACAGGTGATTTTCCGCCAGCGGCTCTGTCTCTTGCTTACATGTTTTTGCTATGGACGACTAATGTGGTAACTTCTGTTGCTTTCTGATGGTCATTGTCACACAGTGAGTTATAAAAGTATTGTGAGATTGTGGCCAACATCTTCAATATTCACAACTTGGCGTAATATTTCCTCGCAGTATTTTCAGTTCTTTAATGTGCATTTACTTGTTTTCAAATATAACGTTTGTTGTTCAGTGAGGCACTCGGTTTCGATGCACATGGTGCAGAATCGGTTTTTCGTCAATCCATCCATGTAGCAGGCACGTTGGATACATCAAATTCGGATTTATACAAATAGTTCCATGCCTTTTCGAAATTTTTAGAATTCTGCCTTCTTCAGTTCCTTCTTGTGTAGTGGCCTTGTACGCCATGTGAAGCACGACCAGACAATTGTGCTCTTTCTTGCATCCATGATTTAATCTCTAATAATTATCCATTGACATTGTGGAGCTGACTGTATTCGAAGACAGTTTTCATTTTTGCCTGATATACTTATGTAAACAAATACCACCTCCCCACTTCCCCTTTTCCCCTTTTTCTAGGCCATTTGGGTGACGCATAAATGGCAGGAATTTGAAAGGCTGTTGTCCTATTGGTTTGAAGTGTGAAGATAGCCCGTATGGTTGCCAGATTTCCAGCTATCTAACATATACTATATAACTTGTGACCCATCTTATCTTAATTTACAATAATTTACGACCTTACGTGGCCACCATGTAAACAAACTGTTCACTTATGCCCTTATCCAGTATTTATTTATGAGTCACTATCATAACATCCCATGTATTTTTCCTTTTATTATTGACCATAATTTATTATGGAAAATAGCTGTATCTGAATTACTACAAGTCATGACACAATTTACTGACAATTTCCAGCAGAGTATTTTGTCCACTGGCATTGTCTGCAATGTAAGATCACCCTCCAATGCTATTTAATGTTTTGGGGCAATTTGTTACAGATTTGGGGCAATTTGTTACAATTTTTGCTGAAACCATGCTGATTTTGTCCAATATTCTGAATACCCACCTTCAACGACATTTCAAGATCTTCATCCAAAGATACATGCAGATCATCGTAAATACAAGACACTTACAGATAAAAATTATTACAGAGCATTGTTAAAAGACATTCACCTTTGCTATGTGCAAATTATTGTGATATCCTATGGTTTCATGTTTAAAAATTACCAAGGTACAATTTTTAAACAATAGATCCTTGAGAAAGGTATTTAACGGTTGCACAATATCTGTAAAATGCTTAAGTGAACATCACTTAGTCAGCAGAGCAGTGGACTTGCAAAAACACTGGTGCAGCCTCAAACACAGGTCACTATCGTTTGTAGTACGATTGTAGTGAGAGAGGTATGCAGTTAATTTAAAACTAACAAAAAACGCATGGAGGTGAGACCTCTCCCTCTTCTCCTTATAGACAACGCAAGGCAGGCAGCCATCATGCCGGTGACACCGCTGCCTCCACTGCGATGTGTTCGTTCGTTCACCATAGCCGCTGCTTCATCTACATCTCCATCTACATAGATACTCCGCAAGTCATCGTACGGTGCGTGGTGAAGGGTACCCTGTACTACTATTATTCATTTCCTTTCCTGTTCCACTCAGAGCGAGAGAAAAACGATATTGCCTCCTTACGAGCCTTAATTTCTGGCCGGCCGGAGTGGCCGTGCGGTTCTGGGCGCTATATAGTCTGGAGCCGCGTGACCGCTACAGTCGCAGGTTCGAATCCTGCCTCGGGCATGGATGTGTGTGATGTCCTTAGGTTAGGTAGGTTTAAGTAGTTCTAAGTTCTAGGGGACTGATGACCACAGCAGTTAAGTCCCATAGTGCTCAGAGCCATTTGAACCTTAATTTCTCGTTTCTTATCTTCGTGGTCCTTACTCGCAATGTATGTTGGCGGCAGCAGAATCGTTTGCCATTCATCTTCTAATGCCGGTTCCCTAAATTTTCTCAATAGTGTTCCTCGAAAAGAACGTCGCCTTCCTACCAGGGATTGCAATTTCAGTTCCAGAAGCATCTCTGTAACACTTACATGTTGTTTCAACCTACAGGTAACAAATCTAGCAGGCTCCCTCTGAACTGCGTTGATGTCTTCCTTCAATCTGACGGATCCCAAACACTCAAGCAGTACTGTTCTTTACGCGGTCTCCTTAATAGCTGAATCACTCGTTCCTAAAATTCTCCCAATAAACCGAAGTCAAGCACTCGCCTTCCCTACCACAGTTCTCACATGCTCATTCCATTTCGTATCGCCTTGTATCATTACGCCAGGTTTTAAACAACTTGACTCTGTCAAACAAGATACTATTAATACTGTATCCGAACAATACAGGTATGTTTTTCCTACTCATCCGGATTAACTTACGTTTTTCCACATGTAGAACTAGCTGCCATTCATCACACCAACTAGAAATTTTGTCTAAGTCGTCTTGTATCTTGCTATAGTCACTCAACTTCGACCCCTTACCGTACAACATGGCATCATCGGCAAACAACTGCAGATTGCTGCCTACCCTGTCAGCCACATCATTTATGTATATAGAGAACAGCAGCAGTTCTATCACACTTGCCTGGGGCACTCCCGACGATATCCTTGACTAATACTCACCGTCGAGGACAACATATTGGGTTCTATTATGCAAGAAGTCTTCTAGCCACTCAAATATCTGCGTACATATTCCATATGCTCGTACCTTCGTTATAGGCCTGCAATGGGACATCGTGTCAAATGGAATCCAGAAATCTAGAAATATGGAATCTGCATGTTGTCCTTCATCCATAGTTCTCAATTTATCATGTCAGAAAGGGGCAAGTGAGTTTCACACAAATAATGTGCCTTCTAAAACAACGCTGATTCGTGGACATAAGCTGCTATCTGTAGACTTTCTATGAATGACTCTAGAACTGTTACAGCCGATTCGGGTGGCCAGTAAAAACATCCATCAATTAACTTGGTTTCCCCTACACCTGTTATATGCGAATCGTGTAACTATACTCCTACCGAGGCCCTAATGTTCTCATGCATGCCCTCAAGAAAAGTCCTCGCGCTCAAATTATTCTTGGGGCCGAGAGCTGGCTGAAACCCGAGGTGGAAACCTCTGAAATATTTAGCGAGTCAAAGAATGTATACCGGAAAGACTATAGCTAGCTAACTTCACCCTCACACTAAAATTCGACGTCAATAGAGACAATATTTTTGTCAGTTGCAATGAATACTCCCCCTCCTAAGGTCTCTCATATGTCTTTCCGGTATACGTTCCATGACTCGCTAAATATTTCAGACCTTTCCACCTCGGGTTTCAGCCAGCTCTCGGTCCCAAGAATAATTTGAGTGCGAGAACTTTCCTGGAGGGCATGCATGGCAACATTAGCGCCTTCGTAGGAGTATAGTTACATGATTCACTGTTTGACAGATTCCTGTTGTATGTGGCAAGCATTCAGCACAGGTGAAGGTGAACACAGGACATCATAGGTAGGCAGTCTAAAACACACTAATATTATTATAATTGCCCTCGCACATACTAACTTTTTCTTCGGTTTTAATAGGATTTTTATATGCGCCCAAATTGCTGTTTGTTGTATTCTCCAACAGTTTATTGAACGTAACTTCTTCTACAATACAATAGCTGGCTGTACAATAGATGTAGACGTCCGTCGATCTAGCCAGAGATGTGGTTCCTCTCGGTTGGATGGTACTTCGATCGGCGGTGCAGTACAGCGGCTTCGGTGATATCTTCTCGGAGACTCTGCTATAGCGGTTGCCATTAGCAGCGGACGAAGACTGGTCTGCCTTCGACCGGCCGGACCTATACAGTGAGCTGGAGCCAATAGAAGCCCGGCGTAGGAATCGTGGCCGGATATATCACGGCGACCTCTGCAAGGAAAGGTTCCTATTAATCGACTGGAACCTTCGGCGTGTTTACCTGATGTCTTCGCCTGTTTAGCTGTTGGTTTGTTTCCCTCATTTGGAAAATGGCCGGGGCGCTAGCCAGGCCAAACATGAGGCGCATGACCTGGAACAGGCTGGCGGGCGTATTCAGAATGGTGAGGGCTTGAGAAGCTTCATCCAAAGGAACCTGGAGGTACGCCTCAGCAAGATCAATTTTGGTAAAGTAACGACAACCAGCCCATTTACGGAAGAGATCATCAGGCCGAGGGAGGGGAAAGCCGTCCACCTGGAGCTGGGGGTTGAGGGTCACCGAAGAGTCTCCACAGAGATGGAGACGCCTGCCTGGCTTCTGGACGATGACGAGAGGCGTGGCCCAGGGGCTGAACTGAACAGACCATAGCACCCCTTCCTGTTGCAGACGGTCCAATTCGTCGCGCAGCGGCTGCTGGAGAGCTACGGGGACCTGCCTCGCCTGGAAGTATCGAGGGCGCGCTGACGGCCGGAGGTGGAGGGTCGCTGCAAACCCCTTGGCGCACCCGATGCTGGGGGAGAATAGATCCTGGAATACGGTGCAGAGAGAGTCAACTTCGGTAATCGGCACCTGTGGAGAAACCAGATGTACGTGATCGTCGATTGTGAACCCAAACATTTGGAAAGCATCCAACCCAAACAGATCGGCAGCATCAGAACTGTTGACTACCAGAAAAGAAATTGTACGACTGACAGATTTGTAAGAAACCACCGTCGTGAACTGCCCCAACAAAGCGATTTCCTGTCTGTTGCACGTAAGGAGGCGTCGAGGAGCCGGTTGAAGGCTTGGTGCTCCTAAAATGGTGTAGGTAGTGTAATTGAGCAGGGATACCGCAGCCCCAGTATTGACCTGAATTCTAACTGGCTTACCCAATATGGTGACATCAATATACAGTTTGGGGGACTGCCGGCAGGAGTGGCCGAGCGGTTCTAGGCGCTACAGTCTGGAGCCGCGCGACCGCTACGGTCGTAGGTTCGAATCCTGCCTCAGGCATGGACGTTTGTGATGTCCTTAGGTTAGTTAGGTTTAAGTAGTTCTAAGTTCTAGGGGACTGATGACCTCAGTAGTTAAGTCCCATAGCGCTCAGAGCCATTTTTTTGTTTGGGGGACACAACTTGGTTGATGTCCATGGACGCCTCGGTGACGGAGCGCCTGGAGATCGGCGCCGTGGCAGAGCGACAGACAGATGCAAGGTGCCCGTCCCGACCGCAATGGCGACACGTCGCCCAGCGGTCAGGACAGTCCTGTCGTTCATGCTGGGAGTAGCATCCTGGACAAGATGGAAGGCGCAGGCGTCCCCTGCGGCAGCGTTGCTGGCCCGGCGGCGGCTGCTGGTTGTCTTCCTGGAACGACCGTCTTTTTTTCTTTTCCGTACGCCGAGAAGATGCCGGGGTGTTGCGCTGGGGAGTGCGGCGTGTAGGTGCGTATATGGCCGCGACGTCCTCCTGGACGTCGGAAATCTCTTCTCGGATGGCTGCGAGGTCGGCCCACGTTCCCAATCTGCGGTCAGCTGCATTGGAAACTTCAAACTTGAATGCAAGTTCTATGATTTGATCTAGCGACGGGTCCTCCAACTTTAAGGAGTCGTGGCGGAAAGCCGCGTCTGGGACTACTTGTATCAGGTGATCCCAGACCATGTCATCTGAATAAGATTCCTGGGATATGCGGGTGACAAATTGCACTTCCGAGTGAGACCTTGGAGTTCAGCAGCCCATTTTCGGTACGTCTGATCGGGTTTCTTTCGACTCTGGTGAAATTCCACTCTTGCTGCCATGACCTGATATCTGCGGCGATAGTAGGAGGTGAGACACTCACATATGGCAGTGAAGGTAAGACTGTCAGGATCACGTGGCTGGAGTTTCGTCACGAGCACGTACATACGGGAGACATTCCAAGAAAGAAAATAGGCTCTCTGATCATTTTCCAGGGATACCTGATGAATCCGGAAATGTTGACGAATCCTCTTTTCGTATGTTTCCCAATCTTCGCGTCTTCATCGAATGCCGGGAACGCTGGCGGTGTCGGACGGTGAAGACTTTGAATTTCGGCAATCACTTGCTGCTGCAGTATCGCGAACTGTTGAAAAAGTTGATTCAGTACCTGCTGCACTGATACAATTCTGCTGTTGCAGTTGTGGTTGTGCTTGTTGTTGTTGTAGTTCCATCTTCTTTGGGTTGTTGAATCCTTACTCTTCGCCACTGTTGTATTCTCCAACAGTTTATTGAACGTAACTTCTTCTACAATACAACAGCTGACTGTACAATAGATGTAGACATTCGTCGATCTAGCCGGAGATGTGGTTCCTCTAGGTCGGCTGGTACTTCGATCGGCGGTGCAGTACAGCGGCTTCGGTGACATCTTCTCAGAGACTCTGCTACAGCGGTTGCCATTAGCAGCGGACGAAGACTGGTCTGCCTTCGACGGGCCGGGCCTATATAGTGAGCTGGAGCCAATAGAAACCCGGCGTAGGAATCCGTGGCCGGATATGTCGCGGCGACTTCTGCCAGGAAAGGCTCATATTAATCGACTGGAATCTTCGGCGTGTTTACATGATGTCTTCGCCTGTTTGGCTGTTGGTTTGTTTCCCTCATAGCGTGGCTATTATACGGTGCTGCCTGCCATTTAGGGGAACCCGATGGCAGACAGTAAACTGTTCATTATTCCTCTTGCTGTCACACTGTTCTTCGGATTTGGGGGAAATGGTATTTTTATGGCGACATCATGTTTTACAGAGACGAATGTGGACTTCTAATCTACTTGCCTTAGTTAAACTACTTCACTTAAGTATAGGAACTGACGTCTCAACTATAACACATTTATTTATGTTCCATATTGTTAGCGCTAACCTAGCAATCAGAGGTACAGTCTACACCTCGTAAGAGTGTTCTGGTGCATCTACCCTGGTTTTCAGCAGACGTGTGCAATTTAGGTTTTGCAATTTGTAGCTAAAGTTAGGCCAAACTAATACCGCTTATTGTGTCTTTCATGTGATCCCAGTGTCGACGTAAGAGTTTGTTTGTTTGCCTTTACAAACCAAGTGATTTTTCGTACCCAGTCGACAGAATGTTACCAAATTAGTCCAGTGTCACATTCGTTTAATCGATAATGTTAACAGTGACACTAAAACAAGAGTAATTTCCACTGCTCTAGTAGAGCAAAGCTCAGTACACAAGCTTAGATATTAACAGACAGCACCACTAAGCTATCCATGTCAGCTTAGAAACAAATGAGATTGCATGTATAATAGAGGTGTCATCCAGTCACTTAAGAGTACATTCTGTAGAAGTCTTCTGTGTTATACAGGAACTTAATTAGAGTATTGCTTAATCATACAGTCTTTCCCTACATTCTGACCATTAACAAATGATCCATTAAAATTACGTTTCTTTGTAATTTGCAGCATATGCAGCGCCCGTCTTCCTGATTTTGAAATGCAGTCTGCGTATTGTCATCAACACTTCTCTTTCTGCAAATGTTACATCACAATTTGGCAATTGTCCAACACTGTATTAATCCATCATTATTTTTTGTAGAGATGAACTCCTCCTACAACTACAAAACTGGCAGAATCCTATCATTTCTGCATGAAAATTGTAGCAAAGAAGCATTACATATACTATGTAATCAAAACTATCCGGACACCTGGCTGAATATGACTTACAAGTTCGTGGCGCCCTCCATCGGTGAAGCCGGAATTCAGTATTGTGTTGGCCCACCCTTAATCTTGACGACAGCTTCCACTCTCGCAGGCATACGTTCAGTCAGGTGCTGGAAGGTTTCTTGGGAAATGGCAGCCCATTCTTCACGGAGTGCTGCACTGAGGGGAGGTATCGACGTCGGTCGGTGAGGCCTGGCATGAACTCGGCGTTCCAAAACATCCCAAAGGTGTTCTATAGCATTCAGGTCAGGACTCTGTGCAGGCCAGTCCATTTCAGGGATGTTATTGTCGTGTAACCACACCGCCAGAGGCCGTGCATTATGAACGGGCGCTCGATCGTGCTGAAAGATGCAGTCGCCATTCCCGAATTGCTTTTCAATAGTGGGAAGCACGAAGGTGCTTAAGACTTAATTGTAGGCCTGTGCTGTGATACTGCCACGCAAAACAACAAGGGCTGCAAGCCCCCTCCATGAAAAACATGACCACACCATAACACCAGCGCCTCCGAAATTTACTGTTAACACTAAACACCCTGGCAGATGACGTTCACAGGGCATTCACCACACCCACACCCTGCCATTGGATCGCCACATTGTGCATCGTGATTCGCCACTCCACACAACGTTTTTCCACTGTTCAATCGTCCAATGTTTACGCTCGTTACACCAAGCGAGGCGTCGTTTGACATTTACCGACGTGTGTGTGGCTTATGAGCAGCCGCTCGACCATGAAATCCATGTTTCCTCACCTCTCGCCTAACTAACATTGTGGATCCTGATGTCGTTTGGAATTTCTGTATGATGGTCTGGATAGATGTCTGCCTATTAAACTTTTTTTTTTCTTTATTGATTTTCAATTCCCCCCGAAGGGGGCGGGCTGGCAGCAGCTTAGTACACTGCTCTACAGTCTACAGACATTTTTAAAAACGGAAGAAGAAAAGAAACAAGAAAAACAGGCGATAAAACGGTGACTTAAAGTGTAAAATGGCGGAAAAATGCGGAAAGTTAAAACAGAAAGCAAAAGGGGTTGACAATGTTAATAAAATACACAGGAATCAGGCAAGTAACATAGTAGACACACAATTAAAAAAACATGGCGACAGTTTGGTTTCTGTTCGCAAGAGATAAAAAATCACACCCAGCGACGGTATGATGGCCGTTCGCAACACTTCCCAAAAGACACAACACGGAACACTCACGGTAAAACACTGCACGAAAATGGCGGCACAAAGATGACACTTCCAAGCCAAAGGCAGATGGGGGGTGGGACCTGGAGGAGGGGGAAAAACAAGGAGGGAGAAGAGGAAAAAACGAAAAGGGGGGAACCAAGGAGGGAGAGGACTCATAAGAGGGGAGAGGGGCAGGGCAGATGCGAGAGGGAATGAGAAGAGTCAGAGGAGGGAAATGCAAAAGGACTTGGGGGAGAGAAGGGGGCAGAGAGATGGGAGGTGGGGGAAATAAGAGGATGGAAGGGGGGAGGAGGAGCCCAGGAAAAGGACAGAGGAAAGGAGGGGGAGTGAGGATCGGAGTTGACAGGAGGGATAAATGGAGGGAGAGAGGGCATCATCTGGGAGGGGGGTTGATAGAAGCCACCTTGGGAAAGGAGATGAAGAGTGTAGAGATGGAGGGTAGGGGGGACACAACAGTGAAGACGTGGCAGGGGGCGGGGATGGGAGAGGAGAGGAGCAACCAGGGGGTGAGGGGGATCAAAGCGGCGGGAGGTGTAGAGGATGTGGATATGTTTGAGGAATAGGAGCAGATGGGGGAAAGGAATGAGGTCATAGAGGATCCGCGTGGGGGACGGGAGGCGTATACGGAAGGCGAGGCGGAGTGCATGACGCTCAAAGATCTGGAAGGACTTATAGAATTTGGGGGGAGGGGGCAGATATCCAGGCGGGACTGGCATAACAGAGGATGGGACGGATTAAGGATTTCTAGGTGTGGAGGATGGTAGTGGGGTGCAACCTCCATGTCCGGCCAGAGAGGAGTTTTAGGAGTCGGAGGCGGTTGTGGGCTTTGGATTGGATGAAGCGGAGATGAGGGACCCAGGTGAGGTGACGGTCAATGGTGAGGCCAAGGTAGGTGAGTGTGGGGTGAGGCGGACAGGACAGGCGCAGACAGTAAGGGAGAAATCCAGGAGCCGGAAGGAGCGAGTGGTACGACCGACGATGATTGCCTGGGTCTTGGAAGGATTGATTTTCAGGAGCCACTGGTTACACCATGCAGCAAAAAGGTCAAGGTGATTCTGGTGAAGGCGTTGGGACCGTTGGAGGGTAGGAACGAGGGCGAGGAATGCGGTGTCATCAGCATATTGCAAGAGGTGTACTGAAGGGAGGGGGAGGGGGGTTGGGGCATATCTGCCGTGTACAGGAGGTAGAGGAGAGGGGAGGGGACAGAGCCCTGGGGCACACCTGCAGAGGGGTAGAAGGTGTGGGAATTGGCATTATGGATGGTAACATAGGAGGGGCGGCGGGAGAGGAAGGAGGCCATCAGACGGATGTGGTTGATAGGAAGGGCGTAGGTTTGGAGTTTAAACAGGAGACCGGGATGCCAGACAAGGTCGTGGGCCTTTTCGAGGTCGAGGGAGACAAAAATGGCGGAGCGACGGGAGTTAAGCTGGAGGCCTATTAAACATTACTTCTTTAAATGTCGGCGATCTCTGTCAGTCAACAGACGAGATCGACCTACATGCTCTTTTGCTGTACATGTCCCTTCACGTTCCCACTTCACTGTCACATCGGAAACAGTGGACCTAGGGATGTTTAGCAGTGTGTAAATCTCGCGTACAGACGTAAGACACAAGTGACGCCCAATCACCTGACCACGTCAAAGTCCGTGAGTCCGCTGATCGCCCCATTCTGATCCCTCACGATGTCTATTGATCACTGAGGTCGCTAATATGGAGTACCTGGCAGTAGATGGCAGCACAATGCAACTAATATGTAAAACGTGTGTTCTTGGGGGCGTCCGGATACTTTTGATCACATAGTGTATTATAAATGAGCCTTCAGATTCGACAGTAACTCCCATAACATCACCGAAGTAAGATCTGCCAAACAGTGAATCAACTGCTCGCTTATATATTATGTGACCGATGCTGATTGTTGGCCGTGGCTGCCTCTCCTCGTTAGGTGCTAAACTTTGGTCGTGCTGAACACATCGCAGTATAGGTAGCGGTAGCACCTGCTTGTAACACGTAGCTACCTTCCCTGGCTGTCTATCAGGCTACTCCTCGTATTTTTTGTGTATGTTTTAAATAAAGGATATATCTCTCCCATTATAATCCTACTACAAATGACAGTGCTCTGTGTTTGGGGCTGAACCACTGAAATGGACACAGTTTAGTTTTAATCTCTTGGTAAGTGATTTTTTTAAATTAACTATTCTGGTGATTATATGATGTTCACTTAAACACTTCAGTGTTACAGATTGTGGACTGGTGGAAACACAGTGGTAAAAAGTTACATTGCGTCCGTAACTGTTAAATATCTTTTAGTAATGCAGCCTGAAGGATCTATTTCTTAAATACTGCACTGAGGTAATTTTGAAGAAGGCTGGATCCACATCCTTAGTGAAATTTTTGAATGAACTCATTCTGGTGTACATTGTTCAAATATTATTTATGTTTATTGCAACTGCGATTTCGAAAGGAAAATAAGGAAGATTGAGTTTAACATTCTGTCGAAATGAAGGTCATTAGAGTCGGAGTACAACCTCGGATTGTGTCAAGGATGAGGAAGGAAATCAGCCGTGCCCTTGCAAGGGAACAGTCCCGGAATTTGCCTGACGCTTCAGGCAAATCACGGGAAACCTAAATCTGGATGGATGGATGCGGGATTCAACCGTCGTCCTCCAGAATATACGAGACCAGTCTCCTAACCACTACGCCACCTCGCTCGGCTGCAGTTTCGACGTATGATCTCAATCAAGTACTCTCCAAGCATTCATTCACCAAATAACAAGCACTATTGTTAAAAAATTAAGAAACATTTCAAACTGAAAATTCGAAGCTATTTTCAAGGGATATTAGGACCCACCCAACAACATAAAGTGATGACTGCTAGAACATAGTTCCCAGCAATGAAAAACCTGTGCAGATCTACCAGCTGTGAACACACGTGAAAAAGCTGATACAGTAACGGCAAACAGCTAACACAATAGTAAAAATAATATTCACTGTAAGCATAAAGTCAAAAACACACACATGGTCCCGGCGGAGGTTCGTGTCCTCCTTCGGGCATGAGTGTGTCTGTTTGTCCTTAGGATAATTTAGGTTAAGTAGTGTGTAAGCTCAGGGACTAATGACCTTAGCAGTTAAGTCCCATAAGATTTGACACACATTTGACTTGAAAAACACACACAGAGAGTGAGCCTGAAAGCATAAAGACGCTAGTATATATCGAATTCATAGACCTGCTGCTAGGTTTGCAATAGCTTGTTATAGTCCACAAGAAAGTGTATGACTGCCGAATGATTCTATCGCCGCCAACGTAAGGATGACGATGACAAAATACGAGAAATTAGGGCCGTTACGGGGGCATACAGACAGTCGTTTTTCCCTCACTCTATTTGCGAGTGGAACAGGAAAGGAAATGACAAGTGGTGGTACAGGGCACCCTCCGCCATGCACTGCACTGTGGCCTGCGGAGTATCTCTGTAGATGTAGAACAGAACAACGTAGTCGTCGCGAAACCCTATTGTGAAAATGTACTGAACTGCTGTGTGTACTGTTACACACGGCACATGGCTATAACTACAGAGCGCACTCTGTAGTTATAGCCGTGTGCCGTGGCGCCATTTCTTACGACAGTCGCCACATAGATAGCGCACACAGAGGGAACCTTATTATGCTGACGCCACAAGACAATACAGTCCACTACACGCGCTGATAGTTATGCCTGACGCCACGCAGAACACTGAAAATAGGAATTATTTCCTACATCCGCCAAATATATCGCAAATGCACATTCATCCACCGATCGTGGATAAAAGTGGCTGCACATCTGCAGTGGGCCAGTTACCGACGTATTACCGACCACTTGCTCAGTTGCTGACCAGCTCCAGTTAGCATCAGATGCCACAGTTACGGCGCATAAACTACCAATGAATGATTATCGGGCAGTCAACGCCGAGTGTCGAAGTGTTTATCAGATCTGAGGCAGAGCTATAAAATGTTCACAACAGTCCACACTGAACTATTACATTAGTCATCTAGGTTTGTCTAGGTTCGTATCTTTTACTAAAGTGCCACGCCTGTTAATCATGAAACTAAAGATGAATATTTACCTTGTACATTATTTTAATAACTAATTCTTCGCTATTAGACACTGTGTTTTAATTCTAATCGTCCTTGCAAGAGTGCAAGCACACCACCTAAATACAGCAAATAGTTTTCTATGGAAGGGAGTTAACTCCCTGCTGCCTTTTATGTAGGGCTCATAACTTATTTGGTGAATACAAAAAGATCTTATATTCGAAAAGGGCTGTGCAAGCGTGATGCTGCCAGCATCGTACGTCTTGCATGGGGATCATGAGATAAGAGATCAGAGTACGTACAGAAACATAAACTCTTTCTTTTTTCCTCGCTCCATACGCTAATGGAATAAGAAAGAGAATTGGTAATACTAGAGGAATGTTCTCTCCGACATGCAATGGTTTTCGGAGTACACAGGATGGGCACAAATAGTCTGAAAAGCTTGTAACGGTTTTATGAGGTAGGTTATGCTCAGAAATAACTGCTAAGAAAAAGTTCGTTTCGTTGCGCCTAGAGCTAGAGTTGTAAAACTACCGTAGGCCACCATGACCGCCATAAGTAAGTGGAGAGGAATGGTAGTTTTCTTAGCAGCTTTGGTCAGTTAAGGTCGTACCCGCATTTCCTAAATGTTGAGTGTATTGTACACATATCGGACGTTACGATCAGTATATTACAACATTTCCCTAAACACCGGAAGCGGTAAACCGTCTCGAAACTTGGTGAAGACATATAAATGGCTGTATACCTACGGAACATTTTTGGTCTATATTGCTATCTTCCAGTCTGGTACTTAAGAATAATCAGTATTTATATCAAAAACTGAAACTGTCAAAGTTTGACTCTGGTTTTATTGGAAAACTGCCGATTTATAAAGTGAAACAAAGGGATGTTGTAGTAAAAATAAAGAAAACAATACAGATTTAACATCAAGTGGCAGAAACCGCAGTTTCCTCAACAAAAAAGCATAATAATAGAAACCGCAAAACAAAAGTATTTCAAACATAGCTTCAGTATTTCTTCAAACTTATATAAAATATGTTTCTGTTATTCACAAACAACTTTCGCATATATGAATAATAAAAGAAACTCTTGCCTTTGATCTTCACGAAGAATAGTGTATTGAGTACAAAACAACAATAATTGTATACATTTTTTATGTTTGTACATGTAAATTGTACTTGCATGTAAAGTTATTGCTTTGGTTATATGAGAGCGCAGAAGTCACGCGATCAACTAATTCTTATTAGTTACAAACGCAATTTATATTCTGTAAGGATATAAAAAACACAATGGACTAACACTGAATGATGTGTGGTTCTAGCGACCGCTACGGTCGCAGGTTCGAATCCTGCCTCGGACATGGATGTGTGTGATGTCCTTAGTTTAGTTAGGTTTAAGTAGTTCTAAGCTCTAGGGAACTGATGATCTCAGAAGTTAAGTCCCATAGTGCTCAGAGCCATTTGACCCATTTTTTGTGCGGTTCTAATTATGTGCAAAACAAACAACAACAACAACAAAACAAAGAGGTAATGAGGAGTTGACGGCCCCGATTTATGTTTCAGTCCTTATAAAGTCTACCAATATTACCGGTAATCCTACCATTTATTGCATCCTTAAGTAGTGCACCAAAACTACCAAACCTTAGTTGCGCCGTTTCCGAATTAATTAGTACTGAAGTTAGCACATCAGGTGCATATTCAAGCGGCCCACCACACGCAACTTTATAGTGTCAGTTGTTCTGAAAGCGTAGATGGTAGTTCACGATACTGCTCAGACTATGGCTCGGGTTCGATCCTTACTACGGCCCCATGCCCAACCTTTGAATCGCTTTCTACTTTGGTTTCAGCAAACCAAACGAAGACACGTTTGATGAAACCGTCTCTGTCGGACCGCTTGAATTTGCACGTGAAGTGGCCTGATTGGCTAACTTCAATGCTAACAACTCGGAAACGGCGTGACCTATCGCATTTTTTGGTTGGTTGGTTGGTTTGGGGAAGGAGACCAGACAGCGTGGTCATCGGTCTCATCGGAATAGGGAAGGATGGGGAAGGAAGTCGGCCGTGCCCTTTCAGAGGAACCATCCCGGCATTTGCCTGGAGTGATTTAGGGAAATCACGGAAAACCTAAATCAGGATGGCCGGACGCGGGATTGAACCGTCGTCCTTCCGAATGCGAGTCCAGTGTCTAACCACTGCGCCACCTCGCTCGGTCGCATTTTTTCCTAACAATTATTTCCAAGCACAGCCTTACACCTTCACAAGCTTTCCAAACTTTTCTGACTACATCTACATCTACATATACATGATTACTCTGCAATTCACATTTAAGTGCTTGGCAGAGGGTTCATCGAACCACAATCATACTACGTCTCTACCATTCCACTCCCGAACAGCACGCGGGAAAAACGAACACCTAAACATTTCTGTTCGAGCTCTGATTTCTCTTATTTTATTTTGATGATCATTCCTACTTATGTAGGTTGGGCTCAACAAAATATTTTCGCATTCGGAAGAGAAAGTTGGTGACTGAAATTTCGTAAATAGATCTCGCCGCGACGAAAAACGTCTTTGCTTTAATGACTTCCATCCCAACTCGCGTATCATATCTGCCACACTCTCTCCCCTATTACGTGATAATACAAAACGAGCTGCTTTTTTTTTTTTTTTGCACCCTTTCGATGTCCTCCGTCAATCCCAACTGGTAAGGATCCCACACCGCGCAGCAACATTCTAACAGAGGACGAACGAGTGTAGTGTAAGCTGTCTCTTTAGTGGACTTGTTGCATCTTCTAAGTGTCCTGCCAATGAAACGCAACCTTTGGCTCGCCTTCCCCACAATATTATCTATGTGGTCTTTCCAACTGAAGTTGTTTGTAATTTTTACACCCAGGTACTTAGTTGAATTGACAGCCTTGAGAATTGTACTATTTATCGAGTAATCGAATTCCAACGGATTTCTTTTGGAGCTCATGTGGATCACCTCACACTTTTCGTTATTTAGCGTCAACTGCCACCTGCCACACCATACAGCAACCTTTTCTATATCGCTTTGCAACTGATACTGGTCTTCGGATGACCTTACTAGACGGTAAATTACAGCATCATCTACGAACAACCTAAGAGAACTGCTCAGATTGTCACCCAGGTCATTTATATAGATCAGGAACAGCAATTTTACTCGATGATTTGCCGTCTATTACTACGAACTGCGACCTTCCTGACAGGAAATCACGAATCCAGTCGCACAACTGAGACGATACCCCATAGGCCCGCAGCTTGATTAGAAGTCGCTTGTGAGGAACGGTGTCAAAAGCTTTCCGGAAATCTAGAAATACGGAATCAACTTGAGATCCCCTGTCGATAGCGGCCATTACTTCGTGCGAATAAAGAGCTAGCTGCGTTGCACAAAAACGATGTTTTCTGAAACCATGCTGATTACGTATCAATAGATCGTTCCCTTCGAGGTGATTCATAATGTTTGAATACAATATGTGCTCCAAAACCCTACTGCAAACCGACGTCAATTATATAGGTCTGCAGTTCGATGGATTACTCCTACTACCCTTCTTAAACACTGGTGCGACCTGCGCAATTTTCCACTCTGTAGGTATAGAGCTATCGGTGAGCGAGCGGTTGTATATAATTGCTAAGTAGGGAGCTATCGTATCAGCGTAATCTGAAAGGAACCTAATCGGTATACAATCTGGACCTGAAGACTTGCCCGTATCAAGCGATTTGAGTTGCTTCGCAACCCCTAAGGTATCTACTTCTGAGAAACTCATGCTAGCAGCTGTTCGTGTTTCAAATTCTGGAATATTCCATTCGTCTTCCCTGGTGAAGGAATTTCGGAAAACTGCGTTCAATAACTCTGCTTTACCGGCGCAGTCGTCGATAACAGTGCCATCTGCACTGCGCAGCGAAGGTATTGACTGCGTCTTGCCGCTTGTGTAGTTTACATACGACCAGAATTTCTTCGGATTTTCTACCAAATTACTTGCATAAGCAGAAAAAAAGTTCTTAGGGCCTTTCCCAGGACAGAAATGAAGGATTCATAATTGACAGCGAAACTCATTAACAAGCATGGGGCTGGTTTGACTGTTTTCTTAATGAAGCGAGCGTATGCTTGTACCGAGAAGAGACGCTGCACCCCTTTCGTCGCTCCACTCACTGTCCCCGCAGATAAGAGGACCGTCTATCGCGAGGTGGGTCCCCTAAACGGCGATCAACGTTCGCGACGCGGCCAGGGAGCCAGCAGTCATCGCGGGCCGCTTTCTTTCGCGCTTCATAACAATAGGCGAGGCGGCGGAAAAAGAGGCGTGGAGAGAAAGGGGAGAGGCGGAAAGCGGCGCCCTTTGTGTGCGGTGGCGGCGGCTATCTGGGGCGCACCCCGCGCCGTGATGGATCACCTCCCGCGCCTCTGCTTCCTTCCGCGCGCGCCACGACGGGCCATTACACCGCGGCTGCCCGGGCCTTCGTCACTCGCTGGACGCCGCTCTCCTCCCCCCCCCCCCCCCCCCACCCACCCCTCTCTCTGATTTCCGCCACATACATCTCCTCGCCCACTACCACGTCTCCCTCGGGCACCGCTTCATGTCTCTTCTTCCACGCATGTTTTCCTCCAAGTGTACTTTCTTCTTCGCATTTTTGCTCCTCACGGGTGCTCCTACCCACGGTCGTCCTCAAGCGGGCGGGGGAGGGGGACAGCAATAGGGGCCCTTGTCCTCTCCTAGAATATGGGGTACCGACTTTTTATCCATTACAATATTTCACGTATTTCTAGAAATGACTATCGAAACTGAAGATTTAGCAGCTCCACACACAGGGTCCACTGTGGATTAGCAAAGCACAATACTCTGTCAGTTCAACAGGTTTCGAGACAGAATTAGTAAAAAATACAGGAATGTTAAGATGGTGGTTTTAATCCTTCATACACTACTAGCCATTAAAATTCCTACACCAAGAAGAAACGCAGATGATAAACGGATATTCATTGGACAAATATATTACACTAGAACTGACATGTTATTACATTTTCACGCAATTTGGGTGCATAGATCCTGAGAAATCAGTACCCACAACAACCACCTCTGGCCGTAATAACGGCCTTGATACGCCTGGGCATTCAGTCAAACAGAGCTTGGATGGCGTGTACAGGTACAGCTGCCCATGCAGCTTCAATGCGACACCACAGTTCATCAAGAGTAGTGACCGGCGTATTGTGACGAGCCAGTTACTCGGCCACCATTGACCAGACGTTTTCAATTGGTGAGAGATCTGCAGGATGTGCTGGCCATGGCAGCAGTCGTACATTTTCAGTATCCAGAAAGGCTCGTACAGGACCTGCAACATGCCGTCGTGCATTATCCTGCTGAAATGTAGGGTTTCGCAGGGATCGTATGTAGGGTAGAGCCACGGATCGTAACACATCTGAAATGTAACGTCCACTGTTCAAAGTGCCGTCAATGTGAACAAGGGGTGACCGAGACGTGTAACCAATGGAACCCATACCATCACGCCGGGTGATAACGCCAGTATGCCGATGACGAATACACGCTTCCAATGTGCGTTCACCGCGATGTCGCCGACAACGGATGCGACCATCATGATGCTGTAAACAGAACTTGGATTCATCCGAAAAAATGACGTTTTGCCATTCGTGCACCCAGGTTCGTCGTTGAGTACACCATCGCAGGCGCTCCTGTCTGTGATGCAGCGTCAAGGGTAACCGCAGCCATGGTCTCAGAGCTGATAGTCCATGCTGCTGCAAACGTTGTCGAACTGTTCGTGCAGATGGTTGTTGTCTTGCAACCGTCCCCATCTGTTGACTCAGAGATCGAGACATGGGGGATCCGTTACAGCCATGCGGATAACATGCCTGTCATCTCGACTGCTAGCGATACGAGGCCGTTGCGATCCAGCACGGCGTTCCGTATTACCCTCCTGAACACACCGATTCCAAATTCTGCTAACAGTCATTGGATCTCGATCAAAGCGAGCAGCAATGTTGCGATACGATAAACAGCAATCGCGATAGGCTACAATCCGACCTTTATCAAAGTCGGAAACGTGATGGTACACATTTCTCCTCGTTACACGAGGCATCACAACAACGTTTCACCAAGCAACAGCATGTAATCTTCGTGGTGTAGCAATTTTAATGGCCAGTAGTGTATTTTTCTACATACAAGGTGGACGAGAAGTCCCCGTACACTCTATAATCGAATGCTAATTGATTTGATTTGTTGTAGCGTAACTAGGTGCAGATACGTGCGCCTTAATGACTCCCCACGGTGGAGCCTTATTAAATCTTTCCTTCAGTGCTCCCTTAATCTGTCCCATTTTCTGCCCTGTGTGTTGTCGTTGGTGCACCCACACACTTGTCACTAACCGCTCCTCAATAGTGAAACTATAACCGCTCAAGTCTGACATAGCTACAGATTAAAACCATGAATTCCAACAACTGATAAGAGGTAACATTGCAGCCAACCTGCATAATAATATTCGATACTAAACAGGGGCTACAGGGGTACAGGAGACTCCTCGTCCACCCTGTATTCTCTCCCCACTTCAGTACAACGCACAGAACGTTCATACAACTATACTTCTCTGGGATGTTGTTCAACTCGCACTTCGCCTTGTTTGGGCTTGGCGATTCATCAGAGGCCCATTTTACACTTTGTAGTCTTGTTGTAGGTTCGCACTGATAAAAGCAAGTCGTCCAGGAAAGAACTGTCCTCTTTTCTTCTGTTAAATCAAGTCGCTACATTTTATTTCGAGATGTTCAGTTCGTTGATTCAAAGCGATTTGTTAACACACAACGATGACACACTACGGCCGCATGTCCACTACTTAACACCGGTTGCTCACAACTAATTGGTCAAATGCACATTTGTTGTTTTCAGTGTTGCAGTTCAACCTGGCACAGCAGTTACTGATCTCACGTTGCTTATACGCCAGGAATAAAATCAGTCGCGGAACCTTTTGGACGGATGGTGTATAACTTTCATTCCTCTAGTTGTCATGTTGTTAACAGTAAATTAATACTGTTTCCTCAATGCGGTGGCGATTTGGGCGCTGTTTTGGTGGATGTAAACAATGACGAAACCGAGTCCCTAATTTTTTCTCTGTTGCTTTGTCGTACAGCTGGTGTCAATTTGGAGTTAATACAGTCAGCGTGAAGTAAACATAGCACCTGTATACCTGCTGCGGCGCGGCACGTTTTTTTTTTACCGCCCTGCCAGTGTCCAGCAATGTTCATTTGTCCAGCTAAAAGCTGTAGTAGAAAATACTAGACCACTACTGTCTATTGCAGGTCGCAACATACATAGAATTGTCCGGTAAACGGGATGTGGTTAGCTACTGAAATAAAAGTTTTAACTTGGCAATGTAAATTTTCAGATGTATTTTTACGATAAAGATCACAATTAATACTGCCAAGTCCGTACTAAGAGACAACACAATGTAAAGTTCAAACGCACACCACAATAACACACGTAGCCAGTTTATGGTATTTACAGCCGTTACTGAAGTTAATGGAGTTCACTGGATCGTTTAGTTATGAAAATGCTCGCTCAAATGTTGCGCACTCTGCTCTACATGTAATATCTGTTCCAGTCTTAGATCGCACAACACGCCTCGCGGTTTTAACTAACAGTCAAAAGCAATAATTTTGATATTCCGTCCGAAATTCCATACGATTTTCACAATACCACTCACTTAAATACACTTTGTACTACTTCGCGAACTCGTAATTAGCACTTTTCCGCGATTTTACAGTACTTTCGTCGGAGCCTCTTTCAATGAGATGTTACTAGTTCGAACCCTCAGCCCCGACTGACTTAGATCACACCAAAGGCTCGGTTCCCAGCGTAGATTGGCGCGAGCCTGCATTTTTCTGATTGGCTGATATCACAAACAGCAAATCAGGTTGCAGTATTATCCCGCGCTAACCCGCGATTTACTTCAATGACCAATCATAGTAAAACATTTCTTTCTATGACAATTGCTAAATAAATAAATTTAGAAAAGTATCAAATATAAAATTACTCCTTCCGAAATAACCGATTAATCTGTGTTCTACTCACGATTTATTAGTACCATAAACTGACTGCACATTTAACTATAGTAAATCCCCTGTATAGTTTAACTGGTACTTCGTGAATAAACAAAACAATTTTCATTTACTTCTGTTTTACTTCACTCATACAACACTTACACATATAAAACAATTATAATTATGCAAATACATTAAAATTAATCAAACATAATTTTACAACATTGTTTTGACTACGACTGCTAGCGCTGTCCGTCAACTGGTGACCTCTGCCGTCTACTAGTTCAACTACGTGCGGCTCTGTAACTCAGGTCCATGTCAGCTGGTGTCATCTGTCGATGACTCATACCTATAACGATATCGTCCTAACACGTGACAGGAGCGATGCGAAGGCGCTACGCCTCACTGCCTAATATCTGCACCCGCTGTCTACAGAAACAGGCAGCTTTTTCCCCCCCCACCCACCTCTATGGTCGCAGCCGTAAACACACGCTTGTGCGGGGGCGCTTAACCCACGGGTAAGCCAGTTCGAATGCTGATGGTGAAACAAAATTTCGCTGCCGTTATTTGGCCGGCAAGGGGAGGACACGCGGTGGCGTGAAGTTCCTGAGCACCAGACTTTGGGCCAACGTCCTAGTTTAAATACCGAACCTCTCTGCAGTGTTCCACGCAGTGAGGGCATGTGGCACTGCTGATGGTGACCCGTTCGTCGGACCGGGACTGTAACCTTGGCGGCCGCCTTGGTGCTATTCAAGCGGTATAGGCAATGCAGTGACTCGGGTTTCGCCCTCTCCCTTCTCTCATCAACATCGACATCATCATCATACAACACAAATGTTGCATTAAACCTACACACAAACACATACATGTGGTACACAAACACTGTAATGGAGCATGTTGCAAAAACAAACAAAAACAGAAAACCCCTTTCTCCTACCAGCAAAAATTAATGCCAACAGTACTGTCCCATTTGTCTGTGGACACAGAAAAACGGCCAAGGCTTCCTTAGGCTACAGTCAATTTTACACAGTAGAGTGGGTTTAGATCAAAGTCATGTTATACTGTTGGTTCAAAAAATGGTTCAAATGGCTCTGAGCACTATGGGACTTAACTTCTAAGGTCATCAGTCCCCTACAACTTAGAACTACTTAAACCTAACTAACCTAAGGACATCACACACATCCCTGCCCGAGGAAGGATTCGAACCTGCGACCGTAGCGGTCGCGCGGTTCCAGATTGTAGCGCCTAGAACCGCTCGGCCACCCCGGCCGGCTATACTGCTGGTGTGTACGTCTACACTTCACCTATGGATACAAACGCATTTAGCATAAAGAATGACTTTCGTTGCCCGCTCTAGAAGAAACTAGACTGAAATTTCAAAGTCGACAAAATTTCCAAGGACCTTCTCAAACTGTGTTGGATGCATCACATTCAGTCATAATTCGAGTTCTGCAGTCCAGAAGGCACAGCTGCACCATACCATGACAGACTGGGGAGACGAGTATTGTCTTGGATCAGCCATAGACTTAATTCCGTTCTGCAGACCAATGACAGCGTTGTTCTCGCATTTTTCCCATATTCGTCTCGTCGCATGCTGGTTCTGGATTATACTTACAAGTAAGTCACACGGCAATGGGTTTTTTGTATTTAGGGGTACGTGAAGTTTCCCAAAGCAATCCGATGTAACTCTCAAAAATGGTTCAAATGGCTCTGAGCACTATGGGACTTAACTACTGTGGTCATCAGTCCCCTAGAACTTAGAACTACGTAAACCTAACTAACCTAAGGACATCACACACATCCATGCCCGAGGCAGGATTCGAACCTGCGACCGTAGCAGTCCCGCGGTTCCGGACGGCGCGCCTAGAACCACTAAACCACCGCGGCCGGCGATGTACCTCTCAAAAACTTTCGAGAAACTCTACTTCGAAGTTCTCTGATTGGTTTTAATACCATACAGAGAGGTCAATTTTCTCGACTGACGGTGTGGAACTGTGGTAGAATGCCTGGCTGCCGTTTATGGCGGTATTGGGTTCGATTTCCTGCTGGTGCAAATTTTCAAACAGAGGTGCAGCGCACGTTCATTTCCGTAAAGCGTAAAACACATCAAGATAGAAAAAGAGTCATTAGAGCTCGACATTTTAACCGTCTGTTCGAGTCTTGTTTCGATCACTTTTCTTTTACGTTCGAACACCTACATCACGTAATTATAAAATTCATAAAATATATGCTAATTATCAAATATCCAACTGTCACTTTTATGTAGTATGTCCACCTTCTTATTTCTAATTTCACATCGCATACAAAAATCCAGTTTTCCATCCAAATGTAAATATTTAACTACTGATCTGTTGTAAAAGACTATTAATAAAGATTGTTTAAATTTTTAGAAAGTAAAAATTATTTTTTTCCTTCCTTATGTACAGGGTGACTCAAAAGTTTGTAAACATTTGAAAATGCTCTAATTCACAGGTAGAGAGGTAAAACATGACACACATTGATGAAATAACGTAGAGTTTTATTGCAACCAAAAACGAGTGAAAAAATCGGCCAACAAAGGCTATGGACAGCAACACATCAGTGACGCCGCATGGGACTCGTGTATAAAATAAGCTGTAGTGAGAGATGGAGACAGACCACTCCTACCTGGATGATAAACACCTCCTGGAAGGTAAGACTTTGATGCAGGATGGCGCTCCACCCCATACTGCCTGACGTGTGGGAGATCTCTTGCGTACATCGTTTGGTGAGGATCGCGTGCTGAGCCGCCACTTCTGTCATGCTTGGCCTCTCAGGTCCCCAGACCTCAGTGCGTGTGATTATTGGTTGTGGAGTTACCTGAAGTTGCAATTCTACCGCGATCGTCCATCCTCATTACGGATGATAAAAGGCAACATCTAATGGAAATTTCTCACCATGCCTACTGATACGCCGTACAGTGTTGTTCACAACATTGTCTCTCGACTACAGGTATTGTTGATAACGAGTATTTTTAAAAGGAACATCGTCTTCGTCAAAAATTAACTGTTACGCTAATAATTGCTTTTGTGTCATAAGAGGCGACATCTGATGGTCATTTTGTGCACTCTTTGGTTTCAACAAAGACCACGTCATTCCTAGCACGTATGTCAATCTTTTCCTCTCTACCTACATTATTCAGTGAAGTACTGAATTTTCTAATGTTAACGGACTTTTCGGTCTCCTTTATTTAACACTTCGCCGAAATTTCACGAAGCACGTACCTATGGTTAAATATTTGTCACAGCCATCAACATGGCTGGCTAGCATTCTACCACAGGGTAGTACGACTAGCCCGGAAACACGATCTTCCTTTCGGGTGTTAAGGACTGCCGGAAAACTTAAAAGTCGATTTTCTCGATAATTTTTGAGAGTTGCGTCTAAATGCTTTGGGTTATTGATATTTGAGTCCTGAACTTCAAGTACCACAAATTAAAAAAAAAAAGAAATACAAAATATGATTTTTCACAAAACAAGTACCGATCGCCATCAAGCTGCCGCAGCAGTAAAGTGGTCGACTGCATTCAGCATCATCTGCGCTTAAAACTCTGTTCTGTCACCTTATCTGCTCCTTGCCTGTCCCCAGTTATAACAGGTCAGTTATCCCAAGAAGGCTGCTTCCTATTCTTCAGTCAGTTTACAATCTGAGTTAGCGTTCATTGTCTATGAACTCGCGTAATGAGAATGTACACTCCCTAAGCACAAATTCTGATTAAAATCGCTCAGTATCTGGATTGTCAGCGCCCGTGATTGTGATTAAAATCATAGAAAAAGAATCAGCTGTTAACACACGCAAGGACACACGCACACGCACACGCACACGCACACGCACACGCACATAACTTCCCACTTAACACTAACAGCATAAATGGATCTTCTAGTAAACCGATCTATTAAAAATCATAGGGGAAAGGTAAGAGGCTCGCCCAAATATTAACTAATTTTTCTTCTTCCGTTTCTGTTAGGCAGGTTTCTGTAGTTTCCAGAAAATTCTCGCCGTCATTTATGATGTTGTTAGAGTATAATCCTACATTTCTGCAAATACCTGTTTTAAAAACAGAGAAAATAATGACAACGGAACTATAAACTTTCATTTCCCTTGTGCTTGGTTTTAGGAATCCGTGTTATTGGTAAAGATTTCTCTAACTGTATGAAGACTACATGCTGCTTTGATTGAAAATAACAATTTAAAACCCTGTGTCGGGCTGATAATCGATACTGGATTCCTGCGACACCAATTATGCCATCCTAGAACAATCGATGGCCTAACTTAAAATTTCAGTTAAATGAAAATCGTTCGTCTTTTCAGATTATAAGTCCCTATAGGAAATGTTATTGTCCTAAAAATAACAGTGCCACAAAAACTACTATTAGTACTTCCATGTTTCATCTATGAACGTAAGTACAGCTAAAGCTGCTATTAAAATCCATATATACGCAGTAATGGATGAAGGAACCTTTACAATGAACAGAAAACATCAGTTCGCTTTTAACCAGGCGTACGGAATAAATTACGTCTCTTTGTTACTTCAAGCAGCTCGTCAGTGGCAGTAGCAACAGCTTCACATATAATACCTAAAGGCCAGATGATGTCTTCAGCATACGTCCATGTCTTCAGCCGCAGGAAGAAATGTTCGTAGCATCAGTGCCTTCACATATTACACACGACTGCACTGGGAGTCGCGTACCCCCTTGTGATAAATCACACACGACCAATAGCGCGCTTTGACACACGTGGATTTATATCAATTTCCCCGGTGGGACCTCCCTTACTTCCAATAAACATACGCCAGTGCGAGAGGAATCTGTAGCAGTTCCAAAAGAAATGCCGATCAACATCAAAATTGTATAGACGGACGCTCACCTAGTGCTTACAAAATAGAAAGACACTATTTTCAAAGAGAAAGTTGGAAAGACATTTCAAATGTAAAATCGTTTGTTTTTTATTTTCTAACGGAGAAATAAATTTTGTAATTAGAGAAACCATTTCGAAAAACATACACTGACATCTATCAGTGAAGACAGCTATTGAATCTCATCCACAGAGTAGATTCCAAGAGGAACTTCGTAACATACGCTTCCAAGTCAGAACACTGAGCGCAATTTTGAGAGTAAAGGTGGGATTTCTTTCTGTGCATATTCATACGACTGTCAAAGCAATTAGAAGTGAAAGCGATGAACAGGATCAATAGGTCGTTGGACCATCCCTCTGCAATAGTACAGCTAAGGTCCATTGCAGAATAGAGCCACACGATTCATTATTTGCTGTCATTTGTACTATTTGTAAAGCAATTAGCACTAGGTATGCTGTAGCATGTATTTGTTCGACGTCCTCGCCTCTAAAAGCAATTGTGAACTCTACAGAAATATTCTAGGAGAATGTTTAGACAGAGCGTGATTTCTCAGTGGTTAAGGACAGCCAGGAAGATCGGGATTCAATACCTCGAGAGAAACAGAAAGAGAGACAGAGAGAGAGAAAGACAAGGGAGAGGTTCTGACGTTTTCTCTGCACCCCGCTGAGTTAGAAACCTTATGTCGTTTGTAACGCGGGGCATCTACATCTACATCTACATGGTTACTCAGCAATTCACACTTAAGTGCCTGGCAGAGGGTTCATCGAACCATTTTCATACTACTTCTATACCATTCCACTCTCGAATGGCGCGTGGGAAAAAGGAATATCAAAATCTTTCCGTTCGAGCTCTGATTTCTCTTATTTTACTATGATGATCATTTCTCCCTACGTAGGTGGGTTTTCAACAAAATATTTTCGCATTCGGAGGAGAAAGTTGGTTATTGAAAGTTCGTAAATAGATCTCGTCGCAAAGAAAAGCGCCTTTGTTTCAGTGACTGACATCCCAACTCGCGTATCAGCGACACTCTCACCCCTATTGCGCGATAAAACGAAACTAGCTGCCCTTCTTTGCACTTTTTCCATGTCCTCCGTCAATCCTACCTGGTAAGGATCCCACACCGCGCAGCAATATTCCAGCAGAGGACGGATAAGTGTAATGTAGGCTGTCTCGTTAGTGGGTTTGTCACATCTTCTAAGTATTCTGCCAACAAAGCGCAGTCTTTGTTTCACCTTCCCCACAATATTATCTATGTGGTCTTTCCAATTTAAGTTGCTCGTAATTGTAATTCCTAGGTATTTAGTCGAATTGACAGTCCTTAGATTTGTGCGATTTATCGTATACCCAAAATTTTTCGGACTTCATTTAGCAACCATGTGGATGACCTCGCACTTTTCTTTGTTTAGTGCTAATTGCCACTTTTCGCACCATACAGAAATTCTCTCTAGATCTTTTGTAACTGGAATTCATCGTCTGATGATTTTACTAGACGGTAAATTACAGCGTCATCTGCAAACAGTCTAAGGGGGGCTGTTCAGATTATCAACTAGATCATTTATGTAAATCAGGAACAGCAGGGGGCCTATGACACTACCTTGCGGAACGCCAGATATCACTTCTGTTCTAATCGATGATTTACCGTCTATCACTACGAACTATGACCTCTCTGAGAGGAAATCACGAATCCAGTCACACAACTGAGACGATACTCCATATGCACGCAATTTGATTAATAGTCGCTTGTGAGGAACGGTATCAAAAGCTTTCTGGAAATCTAGGAATATGGAATCGATCTGAGATCCCTTGCCGACAGCACTCATTACTTCATGGGAATAAAGAGCTAGCTGTGTTGCACAAGAACGATATTTTCATAATCCGTGTTGGTTATGTATCAATAAGTCATTTTCTTCAAGGTGATTCATAATGTTCGAGTACAGTATATGCTCCAAAATCCTACTGCAAATTGAGGTTAGTGGTGTGGGTCTGTAATTCAATGGGTTACTCCTATTTCCTTTCTTGAATATTAGTGTGACCTGTGCTACCTTCCAGTCTGACGTTTCGCTATTGTGTCTGCATACTCTGAAAGGAACCTGATTGGTATACCATCTGGACCGGAAGACTTGCCTTTCTTAAGTGATTTGAGTTGTTTCGCAACACCTAAGATATCTACTTTCATGTCACTCATTCTAACAGTTGTTCTGGTTTCGAATTCTAGAATATTTACTTTGTCTTCTTTCGTGAAGAAATTGCTGAAAACTGTATTTAGTAACTCCGCTTTAGTGGCACCATCATCGGTAATATTTCTATCACTATCGCGCAGTGACGGTATTGACTGTTTTTTGCCACTGGTGTACTCTACGTAAGACTAGAATCTCTTTGGGTTTTCTACCATATTTTGAGACAATGTTTCATTGTGGAACCTAGTCCAGATTCTGCTGTGTGGTGCTAAAGCATGTCACAACAGATATCTTAGTGAAAATAAAGAGAGTCAGCTGCACATTTCTCACGAAATATGGTTACAAAAAGTGTAGTAGGTAGAGTAACGTACTGAGTGAGTGGGATCTGTCGATGTGGAAAAATAAGAAACGTCAAAGTATTGAGGTAGCTTCATGGGGGAGGAATAGTACCTATTACTATTCTATGTATTCACTTGTTACTGTACATTTAAAGCAGACTGATACTGAACTGTTTTCTCTATTTGTGGTATTGCTGTGGACAGAGATGCCGGAGGAGGGAATTTACATTGGGGGAGGAGGAGATGGACAGAGAGAGGGGGAGAAAGAAATGCGTAGCATTGCTGGGTTTGCTAGTAAGTTACATGTTGGTTTGAAGCACGTGTAATCCACAAACTGGCAAAAGAAAGGTCTACAGTGACAAACTGAAATCCCTTCAATTATTCGGGGTATCGACGCGAGGTTCTTTATAACCATCTAGTAAGTAACAGTCACGTCACTACCGACTGATCCGGTGCATCGGTCCACATTTTAACATGCTTGCTGTCTGTTCGGTACAAATTCTGCAGCTGATTTTAAACTAAATTCTCGATAAACTAGAGATCTGAAATTTCAACGCAGGTCATAACTGTGTGACGTTTCAACTGCCTCGCCGAGGTGGAAAAAGCGGTTCTCGTCATATCACCGAAGACAAGCAGTGATCAGCACTTGAATCGGTGACTCTCCAGGTACCCCGCATCATATTGACACTTTTCTCTTTGTCTTTAGATCAGAGGGGGCAGGAGGAATGCGGCGTGAAGTGCCCGATCACCAGTCTTTCAGCCGATGTCCTGGATTCAGTTCCTAACCTCTTCACAGTATCCCACGAATTAAGGGAATGAGACACTGTTGACGCGATCTGTCCATCCGACGCGGACGTTAAGCTCGGCGGCAACTTTCATGGTCTTGGAGAGGACACTACACGCACGCCGTTGCGCCGTCTACACTTAACTTACGCACACAACTCTCACATTTTGTGAATAGAAGCGGAAGATAGGGAAAACCTTTCCAATTAGGTGGCTGAATCTACTCTACGGGGCCTCCCAGCTATTCATGCCATACGGCTTTACATACTTCGCTGGGTGACACTGCTATATTAGTTCGCTTTCTTGTCTGGCGTGTGGCGGTGGTTATCACTGCCACTTTCCCCATTTTTCCTGTCCCAGTCGCGCGCGAATGGTTCGCGGGAAGAGCGACTGCTGGTAAGCCTTCGTATCATATCGAATCTCTGCAACTTTAGCCATCACGGTCTTTTCGTGAGGTATACGAAGATGAAGCAATATATTGGTTGGCTGAGGTAAAGAGAAACTGAAATAAACCTGATATTTACCATACTTTTCTGCTATAATCTCATCAAAATTTTAAACATCAGTTGGAAAACTTTTTCACTTTCCGTTTTTAAACTAGATTTTCACACCATCTTGGAGTTTAGTTTAGCATTAGTGGGCTATTTCCTCAATCTCGCAGTTTTTGCACTACTGTCACTAGAAATGAGAACAAACGACTTCAGTGCCTCACATCTCTAGTAAAGGTAATCTGAAATGTGATCTGAAATACTCACTGTCTGACTCCAGACACAAGTGAAGACCTACAGCACTTGACTGACTCACTTCCACTTCATCCAGTTCTTTATGTGCTTCAAAGCGCTGTTGCGACTGACAATATGAAGTGACCATGACAATCCGTCTTAGCAAGGTATAAACCATCATGTTATTCCTCATTGTCCAGGTGGTGACAAGGAAGTTTGTCCAAAAATACTGTACCGAAAATAAAAGAAAATTTTGGTGGACGTACAAGGTCCAAGCAGATAATAAGTAGCTGCCACATCACCAAATTAGCACACGATATAATAGCAATCATTGACCTTCTCTGTTGGTGAATAGGGACAGCATTTCCTGGTCTCTGAATGCGTCTTCATTCGGTTTCAACATCAAGCAACAAGCTCGTCAGGCAAGGGTGAAGGGAATAGCAGAGACTCTCGTTAATATTTTACGAAAGCTTATGATGTTTAAGGCGGTGTGGGCGCCACTGCATAGGGACGGCGCCAGGAACTGTGGTGACTTCTTTACCCACCGTGTAGAGTACCAATAATTACGTTGACTATGAATGAATCTAGTGTTCGAGGAGGAGACGCAGAGTTAGAACTTCATCTCTGAAGGAGTCCTCCAGTGACACCACAGTGACACCCTTATGCAACCCATTTGTGAAAAAATATAGTTTCTGAAGTAAAGCCAGTAGCAATAAATACCACCGTGATTTCCATTGTTGTTGTCGATTTGGTCTTCAGTCCGAATATTGGTCTGATGCAGCTCTCCAAGCTATTTTATCCTGTACAAGCTTCATCTTCGAATAATTGCTGCAAGTTACATTCTTCTGAATCTGCCTACTGTACTCATCACTTGGTTTTTCTCTACAATTTTAATTCCCCCCCCCCCCCCCGCCCACACACACGCACGCACGCACGCACACGCACACACACACACACACACACACACACACACACACACACACACACACACACACTACCTCCCAGTACTAAAGTGGTGACCCCAGTACCTCCTCCTTGGTTAAGTAGTCCAACCACCTAATCTTCAGCATCCTTCTGTAGTATCAGATTTCAAAATTTTTTATTGTCTTCTTGTCTGAACTATTTATCGTCCATGTTTCACTTCCATACATAGCACTCCATACAAATACTTTCAGAAAAGACTTCCTAACACTTAAATCTATATTCGATGTTGATAAATTTCTCTTCTTCAGAAATGCTTTTCTTGCCATTCTCAGTCTATGTTTTATATCTACTTCGGCCATCAGCACTTATTCTGCTGCCCAAATAGCAAAACTCGTCTACTACTTTAAGTGCCTCATTTCCTAATCTAATTCCCTCAGGAACGCCTGATCTAATTCGACTACGTTGCATTATCCTTGTTTGGTTTTTGTTGATGTTCATCTTGTATCCTCCAATTCAAGACACTGCCCGTCCGTTCAAGCTCTCCCAAGTCATTTGCTGTCTCTGACAGAACTATATCATCACCGGCTAACCTCGTAGTTTTTATTTTTTCTTCCTAAACTTTAATCAACTGGATGTATTATTACGCTTCATAAAATGGACATCGTCGACATTCAAGAAACTTTCAAAACGAACCATTAACATGCACCATGAACAACGAATGAAAAATGGCACGCTACAGTGATCACAAAGGTTCGTACTATAAAGATCGAAGGCGAATTCCTTGGGAGTTACAAACCGTGCAGGACGTTCAGCTAGATATCCGTTATTAAACAATACTTATAGAATCATACTGGTGTAACGGGATGATGGGAACTGAGGGAATGTGATGGCATGCAACCGAATGCGAAAAAGTCTGTCGTGCAGCTTATTGTGAAACTGGCTATCCTTTAAGGCGTAGTTGCAGATAGTGTGATAATATGTTTTATAGGTACGGAAAAAACAAACATCCAGAGGATGAATTTGTACAGTGATTCCAGGTGGTATGAATTACAATGTCACACACTTTTCAGGGGGAGTTATTTTGCTCTAAATGAGTATCATTTTAGTACGCAGGCCAGGAATCAAGCAGATGCAAGTTATTTTGGCAAGTCACTGACCTAAAGAAGTACTCATACCACAGTTGCAGTTCTCTTACGCCCATTTTCCCACCCCTGCTTGTTGTGACATAAATATTGTCTACTGCCCATGTAAGGTCACTCACAGGAAAAAGATTCGTAGGGTGCAGAGCATCTCCAACTTCTCGCAGCAGAATAAATAACTTTTCATCCAATTTACCATCCAGATTAACGGTCGTCATAATGGTATACGAATGTGTTAAGGCGTTGATGTTAGTTGTTCTTGATCTAACTCTCTTGGTACCTCTAACTTCCAGGATTCCTTTCATACGTACTTCCTCTTCATATTCCTTACTGAACGATGGAATAATCTTGTTTATCTCATCTACAAATTATCTGGCCAGTTCCGCAGTTTGCATCGTCAAGTTGACGCTTTGTTTGAAATTTCATATCTTACGTCTTCCACTGTTGTAGCATTGTTTGAAGTGATGCAAACAAACACTGCTCCCCTTGAAACCACTGTGATCTATGTCAGGCGCTATTTGATGTGCATAACGTAGTAGGTCACTATCATGTACATCTTGTAAATTGTATCGAGCATCCTCGAAACGCGCAAACACCAGATTTTCCCTCCCTTGAATATCTGTAATTTGTGTTACGCACTACACGATGATATTGCTGCGGACTTACTTGAAATCTGTTCGTAATTTTTTTTACTGTGATGTTGATGATCTTCCATGCGCGTATGGTTCAAATGGCTCCAAGCGCTATGGGACTTAACATCTGAGGTCATCAGTCCCATAGACTTAGAAACTGCTTAAACCTAACTAACCCAAGGACATCACACACATCCATGCCCGAGGCAGGATTCTAACCTGCGACCGTAGCAGCAGCGCGGTTCCGGACTGAAGCGCCTAGAACCGCTCGGCCACAACGGCACAGCTCCATGCGCGTAATTATGTTTAGTATCCGCTCCTGGGGCAATGCTTGGCCTTTACTACATTTCACTGGAGACGGAATTTGTGGTTCCCTGACCGACGGGGATGATGAACTACATGCCTCGACATGTGTTTCGATACCTGTATCGATTTCACTTGTTAAGCACGTATCGTCATCATTGCACTACTCATGTACATTGTCTGCACATTCGAGCGTATAGGACACCACACATTTCACTGACTCATCTTGCAGAAACGCTAATATTTCATTTACCACGTCATTCTGAGTCTCCAGAATTCCTTAGATTCCTTTCTGAGGAAATGCCAACTTTGGCAGCTGTTGCAATAGATATAATGCAATGTTTGCTTTTTGTTTATCGTTGCTATTGTTCTGCTTTGTATCAACACCAGCACTGTAGCACTGTTGTGAGTTACTAGTCGTCTAAGCAATTCAGCTACTCTCCGTAGTCTCATGCTGTGCTCACCACTGGATAACCCCAGTCCCGCCCTTTGTTGCCATTAGCAGCCAATATTGTGCTTGCCTAATAGAATATGTGAGGCGTCGAATACCGTAAACATCATTGGCCTTTTGCGACCTCGCACTGAAGGGGTTGTATTTAGATGTAATCAGTGTCCTCTTGTCCTTCCAAAAAATGGTTAAAATGGGTCTGAGCACTATGGGACTTAACATCTGTGGTCATCAGTCCCCTAGAACTTAGAACTACTTAAACCTAACTAACCTAAGGACATCACACAATCCATGCCCGAGGCAGGATTCGAACCTGCGACCGTAGCAGTCACGCGGCTCCGGACTGAGCGCCTAGAACCGCGAGACCACCGCGGCCGGCCTTGTCCTTCCACCCAACTGAAAAATAATATAGCGAAATTTAGGGAGTATTATCAATCTCGAGCAAAAATTTTTCTGTGCTAATGCAGTGTAGAGGGGTTGGACGAAATTTTGGAAACACCGCGAAAAATGCAAGCTTGAACATAAACGTATGTGTTAGTCAAGACTGCAGGTTGCGCTGTGTATTTGACGACGAACGGCACCTGTGCAATTTCCTCAGTACATTGCAACGCGTGGGGATCTTACGGTCGGCGGTCCCCTTGGTGCTCTTCGATAGGAGCAGGCTACGCCCCGGCACCAGGATTCACTCTCTCCCTTCTCTCATCATTTCCAACACAACATGGCACTACATCACACACACAATCATTTTAGTCACATATACTAAACACCATTTTCCAAAGCTGCTTCACAGAGGAAGACCGCACTGCAATTCTACACAGAGTACGCAAAAGAACTTGCTCCCCTTCTAACAGCCGTGTACCGCAAGTCTCTAGAGGAACGGAAGATTCCAAATGATTGGAAAAGAGCACAGGTAGTCCCAGTTTTAAAGAAGGGCCGTCGAGCAGATGCGCAAAACTATAGGCCTATATCTCTGACATCGATCTGTTGTAGAATTTTAGAACATGTTTTTTGTTCGCGTATCATGTCATTTCGGGAAACCCAGAATCTACTCTGTAGGAATCATCTTGGATTCCGGAATCAGCGATCGTGTGAGACCCAACTCGCTTTATTTGTTCATGAGACCCAGAAAATATTAGATACAGGCTCCCACGTAGATGCCATTTTCCTTGACTTCCGGAAGGCGTTCGATACAGTTCCACACTGTTGCCTGATAAACAGAGTAAGAGTCTACAGAATATCAGACCAGCTGTGTGGCTGGATTGAAGAGTTTTTAACAAACAGAACACAGCATGTTGTTCTCAATGGAGAGACGTCTACAGACGTTAAAATAACCTCTGGCGTGCGACAGGGGAGTGTTATGGGACCACTGCTTTTCACAATATATATAAATGACCTAGTAGATAGTGTCGGAAGTTCCATGCGGATGAGGCTGTAGTATACAGAGAAGTTGCAGCATTAGAAAATTGCAGCGAAATGCAGGGAGATTTGCAGCGTATAGGCACTTGGTGCAGGGAGTGGCAACTGACCCTTAACATAGACAAATGTAATGTATTACAAATACATAGAAAGAAGAATCCTTTATTGTATGATTATATGACAGCGGAACAAACACTGGTAGCAGTTACCTCTGTAAAATATCTGGGAGTATGCATACGGAACGATTTGAAGTGGAATGATCATATAAAATTAATTGTTGGTAAGGCGGGTGCCAGGTTGAGATTCATTGGGAGAGTCCTTAGATAATGTAGTCCGTCAACAAAGGAGGTGGCTTACAAAACACTCGTTCGACCTATACTTGAGTATTGCTCATCAGTGTGGGATCCGTACCAGGTCGGGTTGACAGAGGAGATAGAGAAGATCCAAAGAAGAGCGGCGCGTTTCGTCAAAGGGTTATTTGGTAAGCGTGATAGCGTTACGGAGATGTTTAGCAAACTCAAGTGGCAGACTCTGCATGAGAGGCGCTCTGCATCGCGGTGTAGCTTGCTGTTCAGGTTTCGAGAGGGTGCGTTTCTGGATGAGGTATCGAATATATTGCTTCCCCCTGCTTATACCTCCCGAGGAGATCACGAATGTAAAATTAGAGAGATTCGAGCGCGCACGGGCGCTTTCCGGCAGTCGTTCTTCCCGCGAGCGACTGGAACAGGAAAGGGAGGTAATGACAGTGGCACGTAAAGTGCCCTCCGCCACACACCGTTGGGTGGTTTGCGGAGTATAAATGTAGATGTAGATGTAGATAATTAACACATACACTTACAGTACGTACACGGCTCTCATACTTCACGAAGGAAAGGTGGCTTCGGGTGCGAAGGACAGGAAAAATATTTCAAGCTAAGCAGCGGAATCTGCCCTTCGTGATCTCCGAGCCATTCATGCCATAACACTTTACTTTACTTTCTAATCCGCTGGAAGCGTCGGTCGTAGTAGGAACAGTGCTCTGTGCAGTTTCGGTGAATTGAGCCTGAGCTACGTAAATTCGAACGTGAGCCAACTGGTGGTGCTCGTATGGTGTGTGCTTCTGTAGCCGAGGGAGCCAAAGTGTTCGGTGGTTCAAGAGGCACCGTATCGTAGATCTGTACCGCATACAGGGAAAGCGGAAAAACATCGTCCGTTAAATCAGAATGTGGACGAAACTGTCTGTTGAGTGATCGTGACAGACGGTAATTCAAGAGGATAGTGGCGAAAAATAAGACGACGACAGCTGTAAAAGTCACTGCAGGACTAAATGTTAGACACGCGAACTCTGTCGGCAACAAAACAACACGAAGGGAGCTCCATTAGTTGTGAACTGCCGGGCGTGCGGGAACTGCAGAACTATTATCAGTAAAGCAAATGTTCGAAAAAGGAAAACGTGTTGCCGAAACAATAAAATCTGGTTCAAATGGCTCTGAGCACTATGGGACTTAACATCTGAGGTCATCAGTCCCCTAGAATTTAGAACTACTTAAACCTAACTAACCTAAGGACATCACACACATCCATGCCCGAGGCAGGATTCGAACTTGCGACCGTAGCGGTCGCGCGGTTCCAGACTGAAGCGCCTAGAACCGCTCGGCCACACCACGGATAAAACCTGTACCGTGAAGCAATGGCAGAAAGTCGTTTTGTCGGATGAGTCTTGTTTCACACTGTTTCCATCTTTTGGACGAGTTACGTTCCAAAAGTAAAATATGGCGGTGGTTCGGTGATGATTTTGGAAGCTATGTCGTGGCGTTCCATGGGCCCCACGCCTAATCTGCAAGCTCGAATAGTAACAAGGGTTACGTGAGCTTAAGGTTGATCATTTCCATCTCACAGTACAATGTTTGTTCCCCAATGGTGGTACTGTGTTCCAAGATGACAGGGCCTCTGTTCAGGCAGCTTTTTGTGAGCACGAGGTTGGATTGTCGCATCCCCCTGGCCACTACAGTAACCAGGTCTCAATATTATTGTGCTTTTGTGGTTTACATTGGTGAGAAGGGTGCGTGATGACTGTCCATTTCCGTCACTGCCTCCTTAACTTGAGGTAATTTTGCGGTAGTAACGGCATAAGATTCCCCTAAAAACCTTCAGGACCTGTACTTATCGGGTCCGAGGCGACAGGAAGCGACGTTTCCACATTTTTTTCATCACCCAATCTTATTGCATTGTATATGAGTCTGCAAATGCGCGTTCGTTTATGATTCAGAACGTGAGCTCTGTCTACTTCTCTGTTATACGATCGAAAGATTCATAACGAAAACTAAATTTAGTTTGCTACATCTACATAATTATATATTAGGCACAAAAGAGAAGTCTGAAACCATAACTTCATGGACGTGAGTAAGGAATGTTGTAGAAAGAAGCACTGTAATTTGCCTAACATAAAAAGTGAGAATTAATATCTTACGTAGGAGATTACTTTTAAACAGAATTTTGGAACAAAGGAAACATCAAAAGAAAATTGGTGCCAGCGGAAGAAAATTTCTTCGACAAAACATATGCAGTGGTACCAGATATTACTATACTGTATAGCCGAATGGGGGGGGGGGGGGGATTACCGACATCTACAAGCATACGGTGCATGGTGCAGGCGACTCCACTAATTGTCTCCTTTCATGTTCTAGTCGCAGACAGAGCGAGGAAAAAACGACTGTCTGTATGCCTTCCGCTTGAGACCTAAGCTCTTTAGCCTAACTTTATGGTACTTACGCGAAATCTCCGTTAGCGGCAGTAGAATCGTTCTACGATCAGCCTCAAATGCCTCACCTCTAAATTTTCTCAATGGCGTTTAGCGAAAAGAACGTCGCCTTCCCACCAGCGACTCCCATCTGAGTTCCAGAAGCATTTCCGTACCGCTTGCTTGTTGTTAGAACCTACTAGTAACAAATCTGGCAGCCCGCATCTGAACTGCCTCAGCGTCTTCCTTTAATCCCAGCTTGTGCGAATCCCAAACATTCGAACACTATTGAGCCGTGCTGCGGCATCGCGTTGGTGTTGTTTGTAGGTTTCCGTCCTCTAAAAATGATTCAAATGGCTCTGAGCACTATGGGACATCTGAGGTCAACAGTCCCCTAAAACTTAGAACTACTTAAACCTAACTAACCTAAGGACATCACACACATCCATGCCCGAGACAGGATTCGAACCTGTGACTGTAGCGGTCGCGCGGTTCCAGACTGAAGCGCCTAGAACCGCTCGGCCACCCCGGCCGGCTTCCATCCTCTGTCGGAGGCGAGACAGTATCGTTTGGTTGACATGGTTGCGGTTGTTGGTCTTCTTCTCGTGTTGACTGGCGCCACTTGGTTTCGCAAGAGTTGCCTGTCCGCTAGTGGCAGCAGCGGCGGTTATCGATATGTAGTAACTGTGGCCGTATCTTTGGGGCGACGTCGTTGTTCTTCCGGGTAGTGTCAGTGTGCAGTTCGGTTGGCGAATCAGGAGGAACCAGGTCAGCACAGTGCGAGAACACACCAGGACCGGTGGCAGTGCGCATGGACTGCCGGATCGAAGGCCTGTGGTCACGAGAGTGCACCATCTCGTCGTAAACCGGATCCTGCGAGCTTTGAGTGCATTTGGATTCAAGTAGAGAAACCGCCACCATTGTGATATCTTGCGATTCTCCAGTGACTTGCTGCTCGTAGTGTTGCCGAGGCAAAGAGCAGCGAGTGGAGTGCTTGGAGAAGGCGGATATGATAGCTTTCCTGGACTTCTAATTACTATTTATTGCGTTCAGTTTGTTACTATTTGTTAAGCTCAACCAGCGGTATTTTTCCTGCCTCGTGGCCGCTAACGCCCCAGTTATCTACCCTGGGGGTTAGTGTATGTAATGGCCGCTGCTGTCCGGTGAGGCGTGTAGGTTTGACAGCTTTCTTGACTGTAGGTTGGTTGGCGATTCTCCTGCTCTGGTGGTAGTGATTCCTTTCTCGTTCTGGGCGCTCTAAGCACAGTATTCTGCGGGCGGAGTCCAGACCGCCGGTTCCGGCTTTGGCGTATTTTTGCATCCTTGCATTTGGTTTGTTGGACGTCAGGTAGCCTCAACAATATTATCATTAGTCATTCGTTAGACTGCCACTTCTCTCAGTTACCATCTTGTGAAGTGAATGCAACTCTTGGCTGCCTATCTCATCGCTCGCGAAAGTCTTTTTTGCCGGACCTACTCAGAGCTCGAGTCCTGGTGCACCGTCTGTGACTGGCCCTTGTATTTATTATTGTATTTGCTGTTTTATTGTATGTTTCTAAATTTTTTATATAATTGCTATTCTTGGCGTTACAGCATGTTTAAATGATTGTGCTACCAAGTTTACCATCATTTTGTCTCACCTGTTTGGTGATCGGTTGCTTGTCTTTTTAATTAATCTTTGCTGTTGTATTTGCTGCTTTACCGTATATTTCTTTTAATTTTTTTATATAATTGCCATTCTTGGCGTTACAGCAGGTTTAAATGGTTATGCTACCAAGTTAACCATCATTTTGTCTCACCTGTTTGGTGATTAGCTGCATGTCTTTTTAAATTAACCTTTGCTATTGGATTGCTGTTTTACAGTATGTTAATTTTTTTACAATTGCCGTCCTGGCGTTAATGGCCTTCAGCCGTGACTGTGGTTACTTGCCTTAAAATTCTGATTGGCATAACATTGGCTTGTTTTTAAAACATTATTTGCTGTGTCTGTATTTTATGCTCACTTGGTAAATTATAACGCACTATTAATTACACGGTTTTTTATTCCTTCATTAATAATTTATTGCTGAGTCTGGAATTACCGTTTTAAAATAAATGTGT
This sequence comes from Schistocerca piceifrons, assembly GCF_021461385.2. Classification (NCBI taxonomy): domain Eukaryota; kingdom Metazoa; phylum Arthropoda; class Insecta; order Orthoptera; family Acrididae; genus Schistocerca; species Schistocerca piceifrons. The sequence continues at coordinate 433,237,499 of NC_060143.1, read as the reverse complement.
GTAATTGCAAAAGGGAACCAATAGTAACTGATTACGGCCCCGTCCACAATTGTAACCGAATCCTGCCTTCCTTGACTACCAGGTTTCAACTATGCAACAATGGGTCGCATTTGCGTCCTATATGCGTTCTCCTTTGCAGATGAAGCACATTTTCTTATTTGCCAATAAACCTAAGCCTATCATTCGCCTTCCCTATCACAGTACTCATATGCTCGTTCCATCTCATATCACTTTGCAACGTTACGCCTCGATATTTATACGATATGACTGTGTCAAGCAGGACACTACTAATTCTGTATCCGAACATTACTGGTTTGTTTTTCTTACTCATTCACATTAACTTACATCTCTCTACAATTACAGCTATCTATCATTCATCAGCCCACCTACAAATCTTGTCACAGTCATTTATCTTCGATACCTTCTCATACACCACAGGATCATCAACAAACAACTGCAGACTGCTGCCCACCCTGTCCGCCATATCATTTACGTATTTAGAAAATAATAGCGGTCGTATCACACTTTCCTGGGACTCTCCTGACGATACTCTTGTATCCGATGAACACTCGCAGTAGAGGACAACATGTAGGGTTCTATTACTTAAGAAGTCTTCGAGCCACTCACAAATCTCGGGACCGATTGCGTATGCTTGTACCTTCGTTAACAGTCTGCAGTGTGGCATCGTGTCAAATGCTTTTTCGGAAATCTAAGAATATGGACTCTGTCTATTTCCTTTCAAACATAGTTCGCAGTATATGATGTGAGAAAAGGGCAGGCTGAGTTTCACGGGAGAGATGCTTTGTAAAACCGTGACTCAATGGTAGACATAAGATTTTCGGTCTCTAGGAAGCACATTATATTCGAACTCAGAATATGTTCTAAAATTCTACGTATTGTGGGGAAAGCTGTTTCTTTCAATTTGGGAAGGCCAGTCTTTGCTATTTTTGCCCTTATTGGAGCATCTTTCCCTTTCTGTCCTACCTTTCTCAACGTACTTTGCCGATTGTGACTATGTACTCACGAAAAGAGTCAGATTTGTAGTTGGAGGTAGATACTGCCAGTCTAAAAATCCCAATACTTACTTTCAGTCATCTGATGTTTCAAGGTGTACTAAGTATTTAGTTACTTTAGATTGACATTCTAATGCTATATTTTAACTAACTCCTTGGATTTTACCTAAGTGTCTACCTACAAGTACTTTGTCTTTACCTAGGCAGAAAGTAATCTGGCCGCAAGCTCATTCACGTGGGATAGCTCTCACGTCAGACATGCAAATGGAAAGTACCCTGTGTTAAACATAACTTGTAATTTTTTGAAATCCTTGGCATTTGTTCATTTGCGAGGGGCTTCGAAACTGGTACACTTAAAAAGACGAACACTTTTAGTAAAATTTTATTTTCGGGAGGTGGGGGGGGGGGGGGCGTGATTCACGGCTCCTGCCCGTTGCATTTCCACCTGGGCACTTGGTCAGTTGGGTACTGGAGCACTCTAATTGTAGAATATGTATAACAGATAATGGAGAACACTGCTTACAGTGGGTATGCAGATATAAAAAATCATTGGCTTCAAGTATGAAGAACTGCAGATAAAATTAAGCAATGCTCACCTTACAAAGAAAATCATTTCTGGAACATCGCAAACGAAGTAGGAGGTCGATGTTAGAGGAAAACAGCCCATAAGCTGGGTACGAGCTCACAGTAGTGTAGAAACAAGTAGTCTGTTGTAGCGCTGAGTGGCTTTCGCAACAGATTTCGTACGACAAGAGGTCTTCACAAACAACCTCGAGGAGTACATATGGTGACTGTGCGACCACTTGCGAATGTACACGTGGGTGGAGTAGCTAGTAAAGCGATGAAACTTGACACAATAAGCGTCGTTTGCAAGCGTGGCGCGTGCGTGGTGACAGATAATATTTGCGAGGTAGGTATGCTATAAACAAATTTACGACCATACACTGAAGGGCGTGGTTTCAATAGCTACGCAGAATTCATACTGGGAAGTTCCACACACGTCGTGAACTCTCCTTTGTCTGTCCCTGGGTCACAGTAGGCAGGCGACAAAATAAATAGTCCAGCATTACATTGTAAGTTGTCTACCATATACTGACGTGTCTTTTCGTGTTATACACGACTGCATTTGTACCTTATTTGTTAAAGGTATTCGGATATTAATACGGGGTGTGTCCAGCCTTCGTCTTTGTGACGGTTGTAACTCCGCTGGAGAAACTTCCAGTAAAGTACAGACGTCTGTAGAGGAATGGCAGCGTATTCTTCAACAGCCGAATCCAGAGAACGTGATGTTGCTCGACGCCGGCATCTAGAGCGAAGTCCACGTTATGGCTCATCCCTGAAGTGTTCCATCGGATTCAAATCCTTTCTATGAGCAGGCCAGTCCATTTCAAGAACGTTTTTATCCACAAACCATTGCCTCACAGATGCTGCTTAATGAAAAGGCTCATTTTCATGGTGATTCAGTCATCGTCTCCGAACGGTTCTTCTACTGTACGCAGCACACAATGCCGTAAAATGTGTTCATACCGTTCTACATTCAGCGTTTTCTGAAGCTAATAAGATGCAAGAAACATCCCCATACCATAATTCCACCAGCTCCTTACTTAACAGTTGGCGCTACACATGATGGCGGATAAAGTTTTCAAGGAATAGTGTTACTGATAACTCTAAATCACTCGTTTCTCGTCATCCATTCTCCAAATAGGTAATCTGGCAAGTAAAAGTGACAATCTTGAAACTCACATTGGTAATCTACCAAGTAAAAGTGACAATCTGGAAACCAAAATTGGTAGCTTAAAACATACCCTCGGAAGCCACATAAATAATGTTGCCACGAATATGACAAATCTTGAAACTGGTATCCGTGAGACAGAACAAAGATTAGACTCTCACATAAATACTATTACAGTCAGCATGAGTGATATGCAAACCCAAATAGCTGATGTGGATGCCAACTTACAAGAACAAAATAGTACAGTTGGCAGTAAATTGAACAGTCTTGAATCGCGAGTAGAAGTTACTCAAGTGCATATGGGTAATATAAACTCTGTTATCAGTGATATACAAAGCCAAATTAAAAAGGCAAATGATAACATGGAAGAAAGAAATAAAACTATTGCCACTGAGTATGCGAACGAAGAAGGCGCAAATGTAAATTCTAGAATAGACAATGTCCTTTCCATGGTTGAATCCTCTAATACTAACGTTGGTAAGAAGTTTTCAGACTTGAAAGCACAGGATGAAATATGTAAATCTACCGCGGACGACTCCTTGAAACAATATAGTGAAGTGCCAAGGAAAGTAAACCAACTTACAGAAGGAGTAAACAATATAGGGGAAAGAGTTGAAAATATTGCCCAAAGTCTGCCAGGTGTCCATATTAGCAGAAGGATAAATGAAGTCACTCCACAATTAACAGAGAATTTGAGGAATTGATCGACTCAAAAGAACACTACATAGAGAACAAAGTACAATCTGAACTTAAAGACGACGATAAATCTGCCACGGTTGAGATTTTAACCGCTCCTGGAACATCTGGTGACACTCTGTCTACTGAACTTGGAGAAATTAGGAGAACCTTTACTCATGATCCTCCTGAGTGGAAGCAACAATTAACTAACGATATTGATCAGTTAAAGAGAAGTAAATGAACTGCAGACCGATAATCAAAGTGACTATCCGTATTCCTTACCTCCTGAACCAGAATATCGGTATCATCCTGAGTATCAGGTACAACAATCCCCACCAGCAAATAGTACACGTGACAAGAATTGAAGAATCAAGCGTCGTTAGCACTGACTAGAGAGGTAGAAAGATGTGGTTTACGAGAAGTGACTCGACCACTGCACTACATTATTTTGAACTCCCTGCGCACATAGTGCTAGCTGAACCACTGATAGCACTTTGGAACTCACGGGTGGTCCCTTCTAACAATTTCATTTGATTTTTTTTCAACCAACCTCAGCAATGTTCAGCGGTCCTTGTCCGTCGGTGCACGAGCTCTACCTGGTTTTGTTTCAGCTGTGGTAGTTTCTTCACGTTTCCATTTCACAATCAAATCACCAATAGTCGATTTGTGCAATTTTAGAGAGGTTGAAACGTCCCTAATGGATTTACAACTTAGGTGACATCCAGTGACTAATCCACGTTCGAAGCATTCGGGAGGACGACCATGATGATTTAGGTTTTCCGCGATTTCCCTAGACCTCTCCAGGCAAATGCCGGGATGGGTCCTTTGAAAAGGCACGGCTGACTTACTTCCCCTTCCTTCCCCACTTTTTCCTGATCCGACACTGTGACCGTGCGGTTCTAGGCGCTTCAGTCCGGAACCGCGCTGCTGCTACGGTCGCAGGTTCGAATCCTGCCTCGGGCATGGATGTGTGTAATGTCCTTAGGTTAGTTAGGTTTAAGCAGTTCTAAGTCTAGGGGACTGATGACCTCAGATGTTAGGTCCCATAGTGCTTAGAGCCATTTGAACCTAATCCGATGGGAGCGATGACCTCTCTGTTTGTTTCCTTTCCCCCAAATCAACCAACCAAACAATTAATCCGCGTTAGAAGTCGCTGACACCTCCTCACCAAGCCATTCTGCTGTTACTGCTGCTCTGCTGACAACACAATACTCCCCACCTTCTTTTATACTGGCGGATCTGTCTCTCGAGACGTCTGGCGGTCAGTGCCGCATTTCATACCGGTGTCTAAACACTTTTGATCCCATAGCGCGCTTGTCATGTTAGACTAAAACTAGTCTAGCATTAGAAGCGCGCTATCTGATCAAAAGTGTTCCGACATCCCTCTGTAATTTTAGTCGCAGGATCTGGTAAGGAAGTAAGCAGACTTTCGTCAACACAGGACTGTGAACATTTGTACTCCTTTTCTGTGTAAGCATGTGGAATAAAGTTCCTGTCGAACTGCAAGCAAATTTGAGTTCATTGCTCATCCCCCAGCAGACTGTATAGAAACAGCGTATTGCCGAGATAGTGAATGTATCTATGCAGAAATTAAAATCATGATTCTAGAAATCTAAAGAAGCTGCAGTCATCTCAGTCGCAGAATATATGTAATTTTGTCGAAGTTTAATCTGGAACAATTTTTCGGGATCCTGCTGTGTCGTCAGTGCTTAAATAGAGCCACTGGTACTATATAATTAATAATCACGTAGAAATGGTACATATATCGTTTCTGAGGTCTTCTACTTGTGAAGAGAATAAGAAGGATGTATGTATATTTAAGTGTCAGCCGCTAGGTTTCCACATTCTCTCTGTTTCCACAGATAATCCCTACACAGTTAGAATCTGTGAACAAGTGTGTTTGAATCTACCAGTGAGGGAAGCAGAAGTTTTCTTGTTTGTTCTGTGCTGTATAGTATTGGCACCGATATCTTTCCCCCGAGGAAACCAGCAAGCTTGTTTCATCACAAATCAGAACGCTTCCCGCTTTTTCCCTATGGACATTTCGAGACTTCCAACCCCCACCACTTTTTTAAAAAAAAATCTACCGCCTCCAATGGGCATTTTAAAACGACATTCAGATTCGAGACGCAAACTTGGTAAGACCTGATGCTCCTTCGGAAGTTATCTTACGATTATTTTATTTCGGTTACTGCAGTTAGGCGTTGATGAAGTATGAGAAAACCATTTCATTCGATTCTTGGAATATTTTGGGGTGCTTTCTGTTTTTCTACTGAATTACTTCAGTTAACTCCGTGAGGAATGCTGAAATAGGAACTTTGGCTTTATTCATGCTAGAAGCAACCATTTGCTCACGATAGTGGTATCGTTTGATTACTTACATTCCGTGTTTTGTTTTATAATGGTATACATATTAAATTTGCCAAAGTTACCTTCCGGCTTGGAAAATTTCCCACATTTTCATCCGTTTTAAGTTCTTTCAAAGGAGAAGTAACGTGTGAAGAGAAATAGTCAGTCTCCAACTGTTCATAAGAGTTTATTGCCTACAGCAACCACTCACACGCCCAACATTGTTACTTGGATCAGCTTGCTCAACTTGGGAGCTTATTCTCTCACTTTTTTAGGTAAATGTAAATGTCGTGTGACTAGAGCCTCCCGTCGGGTAGACCGTTCGCCGGGTGCAAGTCTTTCGATTTGACGCCACTTCCGCGATTTGCGCGTCGGTGGGGATGAAATGATGATGATGATTACGACAACACAACATCCAGTCCGTGGGCGGAGAAAATCTCCACTTTTTGAGGTATAACTTTGTGTGCAGCTTCACCACTATGTGTGAAAGAAATCATGACATGACAAGTTTAGGGTGTTGCATTGTGCAGAACATTTAATTTGATGCAAAACGAAACCCTTTTTGGATACTTTCTTTGGTTAGTTTGATAAATATGGAATTTACCATATTTACTGGAGAACTTTGATGCTAGCGTTGCAACCTGTCCAGTTCTCTCAAATAGTTTCAGTGATGGTGGAATGTAATCTAATTCCATGTCTTAAGTTACGTATTGAATTGATAAGTTACTAATGTAGGGTTACCCTCCTTTCCATGGAAATGTCCATTTTTATCTTATCTCCCTCTTAAAGTTCATATACTGGTTTCTCCCTTTTAATTTGTCGTTCGACACGCAACCGTTAAAAGTAAGGGACTGTAATTTCACTTTTGTTCAGAGTTACCTTGTTTATTTAATGAGGGTTATTGCTCCCTGTAATAAATTATCAGCATCAGTGAAACCTGTTTTACACATATTTCTACCTCACTCTTTCCCGCCTCCAGAAATTATTCCCCCCAAAACATTAAAGAAAAAGTTCGTCAGATGCAATTTATAGTAGTGATGCTTTTATGTTAAAGTAATGCACACCATATCTACATGCAGTCTGTCCAGATGACAGAGAGCGTTTCCATTGCATGATGTTAATCAGGGACTCTCAAAATTCTAATCTGATCGGCCGACAATGCGCACACGATGAAAGTTACGTAATCCACTGGTTTCTCCCAATAAGCATAAAGTTCAGTACTTTTATACAACCACATTGCCGAGGTCTGTCTAAAAGGCCAAAATACACTTATTTTTCGACTTATTATTCTCTTAAGTCAATGGACTTGTCCACAAGTTTCCCATGGAATAGAGTCCATCCGCGAAGTGTGATTCTGGATGCTCTGTAAAATACCCACATTACCCATCTACGGTGCCACAAACTCGTCATCGGACTCAAAATATTTGCTAACTGCTAATGTCTTCAGATGTGCGAACAGGTGAGACTCAAAGGGTACCAAATCTGGTGAAAAGGGTGTGTATTCCAGTGATTATAAATAATAATCATGAGGTTTTCTCGGTGTTCTATACAATATTTGCTTTCGCAGACATCAAAGCTATACTGAACTGAAAGATTTTTCAATGAATAGAAATGCCGAATCTATCAGTCGGGACGGAATCCGCGAGCTCCGTCGCCTTTTCGTTGTGCTGGTCTACAACGCATTACTGTCTGTTTCACAGCATTAACAGTCCAAGTTGTGGTGATGTATTGTCAACTCACATGTGGCGCAATTTCACCTAACATGAATCAAATAGTGGTACATCAGCTGGACCACCATTAGGAATTAAAATGAATTTTCAGCAAAAACTTCAGTTTTCTTCTGCCATAAAATGTGGAAGGAAAATAAGCATTTAAAAGTATCACAGCTAGTAATAACAACTCTCTTCATGATACGTGTTCTTTTTAATGACACAATGTGACTTCGTAAACGAATTTCCAACTAATTTACAATTTTATTTTTCCAAGGATTTTTAATTTTTCACGACTAACAGATTATTTTTTACATCCCTCCCACCGTAAATTCAGTAAACGAAGAGAGCAATAAAACTTGAAATGCTGCAATTCTGACACATTAGTCAGGCATTTCTGACACTGTGGAATGGTAAAGTCTTCAATATAATTTCGCGAATTAGATGACGGGAAGCGTCACTTGATCCCAGCAGAGACTGGATGCGTAAGTTCGGTTGGTCGCTAAGCAATCGGTGGCGCATATTCAGAGAAAGACGACACGAAACCAGTGGTCATACTCCTTGACCAGTATAAATATGATTCGAGGTCTACACGCGAACAACGTTATATATAACAGACGTTCTCATAATTGTACTAAGATCCAGATAAATTTATCCTGTTGTTCCTAATCGTCAAACGTTTAACTAAAGAGAAAGCCGCTATCCAGCCTAAAGTTCGCTGGCATGAAGATGAGGACACGTCTAAAACCCACACTCGGGATGGCTAGCATAATAGAACCGAGCGACCTGAGTACTGTCCGAGAGGCTTCCGTCTATCCAGTCTGATGGACCGGTACGTTAAACTGTGTGGCCACTCCAGCGCGTGTCTCTAGCTGTTGGTCTCAAATATCGAAGTATCGTAACATATGTCATGTCGTCCTACGGAGAAAATGTACGAGTATATATCGATCCCAACTGCCACGAACGAGCCAGCTAACTAATACGTACTGCACTAGCACGTATGCTGAACCCGTACCAGACGTAGTAATTCGTTAAGAGAAGCAGACAAGAGGGCTCCAGCGGTGCACTCTCTGTTACGAATCTCTAGAGCCCACGGAGCTCCCACAATTTCCGGTCCGCCCACCAGTTTTGTCTGGCGCTAGGGCAGTGACAACTGTTTAGCGTGGTGCGTCGCTCGTGGTTGTCTTGAAAGTGAAGATTTCACTATAATTTTTATCTCCACTAGATTTAGCATTTACGGTCAACAAAGCAAGTACCGGTCGGAGTGGTCGTGCGGTTTTAGGCGCTACAGTCTGGAGCCGAGCGACCGCTACAGTCGCAGGTTCGAATCCTGCCTCGGGCATGGATGTGTGTGGTGTCCTTAGGTTAGTTATGTTTCATTAGTTCTACGTTCTAGGCCACTGATGACCTCAGAAATTAAGTCGTATAGTGCTCAGAGACATTTGAACAAAGCAAGTAAACCATTAACTTAAATGTAAGACAAATACAAGCTAGCTGTCATGTAATTGAAGACAATTTCTTTTACATCCATATCTATTATAAAAGTGTGTGTGTGTGTGTGTGTGTGTGTGTGTGTGTGTGTGTGTGTGTGTGGTGTCCATGTATGTCTCCTGCTAAATCACTGGACCAATTTCAACCAAACTTGGTGGTAAACACATCTCTTGCTGTCTGTCAACAATCTCTGTCTGAAAGGGAACTATCTACATGTCATAGTTTAGGAAATCTGACGTCAAACGACATTCGTGCGAAACTCAGCATCATGTATAATGTTTAAATTTATTACCTCAGTCCTACTAACTCTATTCACGATGAGCATCGTAGACAGTACACACATATGCAGCTAATTGCACTTACAAAATTGTAGGATGGCATCACACATAGTTCAGGACATAATTCATTAACACTGAGATGCCTGAAAAACTGTCGCACTGTGCACGATGTTTAAATTTATTACTTGTGTGCTACTAACTCCATTCCCAACACATATTTCACACTGTATCCACATACGCCACTGAATGTAACTACATGAATATATCATTGTAGAACACATAGTTAAGAGACATGACGTTAAATCACTGAGTTACGTGAAAAAAAATTCCGCATCCTGTGTAAAGTTTTAATACATTTATTCTTTAGTACTAAGACACTCCTAGGCAACGGCCTTGCCGCAGTGGATACATCGGTTCCCGTGGGATCACCGAAGTTAAGCGCTGTCGGCACTTGGATGGGTGACCATCCAGGCCGCCATGCGCTGTTGCCATTTTTCGGGGTGCACTCAGCCTCGTGATGCCGAATAGTAGCGGTTTCGGTCAAGAAAACCATCATTACGGCCAGGAGAGCGGTTTGCTGACCTCACGCCCCTCCTATCCGCATCCTACTTGAGGATGACACGGCGGTCGGATGGTCCCGGTAGGCCACTCGTGGCCTGACGACGGAGTGCTTTACTAAGATACTCCTACAGTCGAGTCAACTTAAGGAAATCCCTGACACCTGACAGCGCTTTTCACAGCTTTCAATCGCGAAGACCAGACGGCTGAAGGCGAAAACAGTCGCCATCGATAGAGCTATGAAGATGCGTTGCCGTAGAAACGTTTGCAGACAAGTGGAGCAGCTTCGTTCAGCGTGTAGAAACTATCCAGGATGCAACACTACAAATACAGTTCAATTTTTGTTTTCATTTCTAATAGAAAATCGCCAAAATGGATACCCAGGCAATGCCGGATTTCTGAGCTAGTAGATATGTAATTAATATAATAACCAACTGGGTGTCTTGGATTAATGTCGAAACGATAGTTCTAACTGTACTCAAACAAAAATAAACCTTTCCCATTCAGGATGCAATAGCTATCAGTTGTGTTAATAGTAAGTGTAGTATGCAGCCGTAGAAGGAAAAAGAATTTTGTAATTTCTCAAACGAGAGTGAGAAACTTTAGGCCGCTCTTTGTATATTATTGCAGTATATCACTATCCACAACTACAAAGGTTGACTATCGATTGTCAACCTTTCCAGCAGTAGCTAACCGATGCAAAATTATTATTTTATTAAAACCATTAATGAGAATCATATGATAGCATACTGAAGCTTATGAGTGCAAGAAATTAAGTCTCAGACCACCGAAGTTTGTTAAATGCAACAAACTTTACATACAATTGGTCAACAAACACAAACATAAGATGCTCGTGTCCTGTTCGTTTCTTGCACTTCTAATATGCCTTTTACTGTTATAACAACATATATGTTACTTTCGCTCATCGTATTAGATGTTTCAAAAACTCCTGCAACTGCGTCATTCATGATTTAAATAATAAAAACAGTACCAGTAACTTATTTTTGTTGCTTACCACGACGCATTTCGACAATTTATTCTCATTTTCAAGTGCATTTATGCATTCGTTTACATGAATATGTTTGGTGATATTTGCTTGTGTGATTATATGTTTCTCTTGCGTTTTTTGTACGCCATAAAAAATTTTCGTATGCCACAAAAAGTAAAGAGAAAAATTCTCAATAACAAATTAGGTAGTGAATCCGGTACATTCTTCAAATGCTTCTCCTGCAATTGTTAACCGTAACAAGTTTCATGAATACGTACATTTCCTCATAAGGAAAAGAGTAATCGATAGTTTAGTAGTCAATAGTGACAAAAATACATTTTATAATGTACAACCTTACATATATACATAATGTAATCCAAAACCACTGTAACAACTCTGTGTACAAACTCTTTGTGAAGCCACAGTATCGGAACATCTCTGCAGCATGTTTTGTAAACAAACAGTGTAAGTGGTTAGTTGTTTTTATGTCGTAATCTGTATAATGCAGGAGACACAATATCTCTAAGAGACGAACAGAAATACCATTCCTAACAGTAGCATTTGAAAACACTCAAAGATTCGCCTTGACGGGTTTTCCGATTGCAGTCTAACTTCAAAAAGACACAAGAGAGAGACAGAAAATCAGACGTACAAAAATCACCAAACGTATTCATGAAAACAAATACACACATGCGCTTGAAAATGAGAATAAATTCTCGAAACGCGTTTGTGCTAAGCATAAAAAAATAAGTGGTGCAGTTTTCATTATTTAAATCAGAAACATATGTATTTTTGACAATACTGAAGAACTGCAAACAGCATGGAGAAATTTATGTGGTTATCCACAGTCTCTTTCCGTAGCCTCGAAAAAAAAAAACTGGATGATAAGAAGAGAAATATTTTTAACAGGGAACTCTGTAGAAACCGGAGAATTTCGTAACCACACAATGATTTTTCATTTCAATAAAGACACAAAAACAAAATATTATGGTTAAGCAAGAGGCAGAGTTTACATTTGCTGTGACATCTCCCTGTGTCATGGTATAATCTAAAACGGCTTCACTCTAGTCGATAGCTGTGAACGTCACCGTGTTTAACATGCTTTTCCAACAACTGTGGAGTCCGGTGTTCTTGGAATTGCTGAAGATGAAGATCATCTTTTGCTGAGAGCTTTGGAATAGTAAACTAGAACCAATCCACTACATCAGACAGCATTTACCTAAAGCTAAATAGGGAAATCATGTTAAAATTAAATCACGACGAACAGACAGGAATTTGGACCAACCAAAGAAAAAGTCAGACGTACGGATACTCCATGTATGCAGAACATTTTCAATGGTGACTAGATATGGTGACCTTATGTCAACCTCATAAAGAAATAGTTGAATCCTAACAAAAACACATCTCAATCAAATGTTTGTGTAAGACCTCAGAAGATGCTGTTATGTATCTCACAGCACAAGGAAGGTGCAGTGTACCATGTTTCCCAGGATCTTTGTACTGCCGCTGACATGTGTTGCCAACATATGAGGCGCCTGTAGGTAAGTAGTCCGCTGATTTCACAAAATATTCTGTCCAGGAGCTTGGTTCGTAAATAATGCCTCACCCCATTCTTCTGCTCTTATGTCACAAAATGTTTAACGATCCCTATCGAACAACCATCAACAAAATCCCTTGACGGGCGAAAATGCGTTTCAACCTTTGGCTAACATATTGCACCCTGAATCAGTAATTTTCTACAGAAATGGTGTTTACAAACCAAATGAGGCTCTGAAAGGGGAGTGTTTATAGCATTTATTTTTATGGTGGTTATGCATTTTTGCTCATTCCTCCTTGTTCGTTACGGATCGCATGTACGTTCGTCTACCTCACATTCATATCCCGGAATGCCAATCATACTAATTAAGTTCATATTATTGAATTGGCCCAGTAATTAAAGTGATTACTGTTGTTTTTAAGCTCAACGGATAACTAGGAGGAGTGAGTTTTAAATTTTTTCCGGCGAAGTAAATGTTCAGACAAATTTCGGGCTTGCACCTGGTCGTCGTTGAACTCCTCCCATGATATTTCGACTGGGGACCAGCCAGTCATCTTCATCAGAAGACTCACCTGAAGATGACTGGCAGGTACTCAGTCAAAATACCGCGGGAGGAACTCGACGACCGGCTCTAATCCCGAAATCTGTCCGAACAACTAGGGGAATTATTTTATTGTTTAATATGGATGTGGAGGAGAAAGAAGGTGACGACCCTGGCAACGTGTTATATTTTATGTTCGAGAAAATTGCTTCCTGAGTATGAATCGTTCTGTAACTCTAGGCACACACATAGATACCATGCATATCAACGCTTTGGGGCATCACATGGGGTGGATTGGGGAATGCGATGGTGCCATATGGGCTGAGTTAAGGGGCAATGAAATTCATTAATCACAATGCTAATTTATTAAGCAAGATTTGCATCAATATATCGTCAAAAGACAGCTCTGCACAGATCAATGATACGCCCTGCTAAACCCGCAGGACAGGATAGACAGGAGAGATTGTGGAAAGGGGCCAAAATAAGGGGCTGTCAGTTACACTGGAACATAAATGTATTATTTGATCAAACATTACAAGAGCCCAAAAAATTTCTTTAAACAAACACCCTTAATATTTGGGACTTAATTACCGGCTGAAAGCCACTTTAATTTAAAAACAGCTGAAGGCCAATAACTTAAAACGCAAGCATAATCAAATTTAAAAGACAACCCTTGTCTTAAAACAGTTCTTTAGTTAGATTGAAGTAAACAAGTTAAATTCAAATCTGCTGAAGGCCGAAGACCTAAAAATGCAAAAAAAAAAAAAAATGCCAAAGAGCTTACGTGAACTAATTTAAAACACAAAACCGGCAAGAAGCCATACAAGTACCAGCAACAAGAACAAATTTTAAAAAATAAGGCAGTACACACAAGGGCGCCCAAATGTTCGAGGATCGGCCTGCAATTCAAACGCTAACGCTTGCTTATGTGAGACAGGCAGTCGGGCCAACCATTCACTATCCGACGACAAACCAACCGACAGACAGTCAGCGGACCCACCGACAAGACAGCTTCCACTTCACCCGACCAGGGCACAACAGGGAATTCAACGCAACTAGAAGATATTGGCGCCCACAATCAATCATACACGGAGCTGTCAAACTACACACCGTGCTGGACAGCAACAACACGATGAGGAAACTACACTGCCTGAAATTTACGTCAACGGCCAGAGCAGGTAACCGGAACGTTAACGGCCACAAGGCAGAAGATTCCGCTGGTTCACTTCAATTCAAATAACCAAATACAGTGAAACTCCTCCGGAGGGTGTCTAGAATTTTCCGACTTGAAAACCACGTTGTTGCTCGCGGGAACATCCCAACAGCCAACAACGAACTCCAAACGACACAATATGAACACTCTTGACTAGCTGGTAGGTTAAATCAAAACCCAACTTTCGTGTCCAGGGTCGGTGAGCCACGGACATGGTAGCAATGGGAAGAGCGCCACACACTCCGACACCGCGTAGAGACCGCCAGCGGGCCCCAGCCAAACTACGCCCCGCCGAGAATTCCTCGCTGCTCCACGCCAACCGACCGACTCCTCAGAGCCAGTACGCCGACAACATTTAAAATAACTTGTCAGTCAAAATCACACAAATTACACACAATTTCACGAACTCTTGCACGAAGAACTAGACAATGCTAATGGCAGTGCCTGTACAATAACAGGGACGAATCACAATTCGGCACACACAGCCAACCCATAAGCGGTCGCCGGCCAAATACACGTCGTCCGACAAGACGTCCCCACTCCAATCATGTGTTTCGGCAACCGTCGGGAGAGACATGGCGGTAAACACTGCCAGGTCCGAACTCCAGTGCTAGCGCCTCCCATCTTACTGACAGATCCGAACTAACTCCCAACACATGACAACCGGGAAGTAGTATCAGTCCAGCAAAGATAATATGGCAGGACCGATATCGATAAGCGCTGCTGCTGCCGCTCACGGGCAGGCAAGGCAGCAACTCAGTGACACCACTAATTGAAAATTAAGATAACGAGGTAGCAGTAAGGTAAAAAAAATGTAGAATAAGAAATGGCACGAACACGAGCCACGCACTGCTTAATCAGCATATACTTACAAGAACAGGAAGAGTAGCCAGTTCAGAACACATAAATTCTATCACAAAACTATTCTGTAAGTAGTCCCTTAATATACACTTACTCAAGGAAAATCAGTAATGCACACAGTCCGATTCCAAAAGATGAGATGCAATATGGTAAGGGGAGTGGAGAACACTCAATTCACCTGCCTGTAGTTACATATAGGAACCTAACAACATTTCCATCCACAATTTACGATCTTTCAGGCAGATCAAAGAGCAATCTGGAATATCAGAGTCGTCAATCTGGCCTGGCAAGACGCATCAACGACCATCACATAAAAGGGAACGAAAATACAGAAATCAGAAACTACAAGCAATTTCCATACAAGCAGGTATCCATCATACTCGGGATTATGCGTCCCATAACGCAGTCTGGAAAATTTACCAGTCGTGACAGGATTCAACAGACATGGGCAGAATTTACACTACCTTCAAGAAATACAAAAATAGCGAAACAGATAAAAGTTCCTCACGCATGTGAGTATTCGTTAGATTCGCTGCTTTGTGATCTACAGTTAAATAACGACATTTAACAGTAGCATCAAAGTATAGTACACTTGGTGGACTGAATGAAGGTCAAAATTTTCTATAATTTCAAAGAACTCAAAAATAAGAAAACAGGCAACAATCCCTTATAAGTTTGGGTATTCGTTAGATTCGCTGCTTCGTTATCTACAGTTTGTGCGACATAATTTAACTCTACCAGCAAAGTAAGGGAGACGTGATGGACCAAAGGTCAGAATTTAACCTATCATCAAGAAATTCAAAGATCAGAAAATTGACAGAAATTCGGCACGTAAGTGGAAGTTCGTTAGATACGATGATTTGTCATCTTTAGTTTGAACAACACGATTTAACAGCAGCAGCGAAATATGAGGCGCAAGGGGTGCCAACAGTCACACGTTATCCTGCCAGACACAAAGGTAGCTCCCTCAAGATATTGGAAAACGACTGACAACTCATCGTAAGAGCTATCAAAAAGCAGAACCACACCATCAATAAAATCGTTCACAATGCCTCAAAAATGGTTCAAATGGCTCTGAGCACTATGGGACTTAACATCTGTGGTCATCAGTCCCCCAGGACTTAGAACTACTTAAACCTAACTAACCTAAGGACATCACACACATCCATGCCCGAGGCAGGATTCGAACCTACAATGCCTCAACCTTCTGGGCAAGAGCACATACGCGGTGGCTCCTCTAGTACCTGCACTTCCCATCTATGAAGTTCCCACAGCCCTGTAACTCTGGACATAGTGAAGGCAACTTCAAAGTACTCTCATTTTAGCATCCACTCACTCACGCACATTTACAGGGCAAAATGGGAATCAAGGGGACTGTGTAGAGGTGAATAAATAAACAAAACCCCTCCTCCCTTTTCCACAGGCTATGTTTAGCTGCGACAGAGTGAAATATCAAAGGAACCAAACAATCCCAGCAAGCTAAGGCACCAGACGCATTTAGCTTCATGAAACAGATTCAACTGACTCCGTTACATTGTGAGACTATTTCTGATAATGTGAGATAATATATGATTGACAATTAATTTCTCCCGTATGGTTATCAGTTGTGTTGAATAAACTAACGCAAATGTAAGTCTGTAGAGCAAGCATCTGACTGGACGATCGGCTTTACTGCGGGTAGAGGGGAGCCTTTCTATTCGCCAAGGGACTAGGAAGGGGAAGGTAGGTGGCCACCTCGCTCTGGCCGCCTTTTACCCCCTGAGAGAGATCCCTAGCCCTCGTTTTGACACCAGAATAAGTGGGTTTGGAGTCATTTTGGAGGGACTGGGATGGAACCCAGAACCTCCAGTCCTGGAGTCCAAAATATACCC
The DNA here is from genome assembly GCF_021461385.2 of Schistocerca piceifrons. Taxonomy (NCBI): domain Eukaryota; kingdom Metazoa; phylum Arthropoda; class Insecta; order Orthoptera; family Acrididae; genus Schistocerca; species Schistocerca piceifrons. The sequence continues at coordinate 433,220,680 of NC_060143.1, read as the reverse complement.
GCCCGACCACCGCAGCCACATAAACTAACGCACAACGCTATAAAATATGCATTGTACAACTGCAAATAAATTACAAATCATAATGATCTTACAACAAAGTGTATTTTAATAAAACATATAGTGCCTGCAGTACGAGCTTGAGCAAAATGCCACGGATTAGTATGATATTAACGAATTTTGACCAAAAAGTGGTCTGTCTATTTGCAGTCCTACGTCATACTCAACTAGCATTAGAGTAGTTGCGTAGAAGTATGGAAATGTGGCAGTGGAACGAACAAATTACAAAACCTAGTTAACAAAATATTATGCCACTATTTCATCAATAAAACTGTCTTCTCAAAAAACTGAAAATTATCTTGGCAGAAGCATAAAAATGCAGACAGTAACAAGTGTGCAGTTCTGCAGTAAAACAATTTTTCCACTATGGACACTTAATCTAGGTAGTGAAATGACATATAATGCACAATTTTCTCAAGTTTTTGTATTAATTTTCGACATATTGCCCGTGGTTTTGTTACGGAAGAGGTAAAAGTGTTCACTCCAGTGAGATTAGAATCGAGAGATAACAAGCCCCAGTGTTACAGTGTGACCACATTACCACTGTAAAAGTGTTCACTCCAGTGAGATTAGAATCGAGAGATAACAAGCCCCATTGTTACAGTGTGACCACATTACCACTGAGCAGAAGAATAACTGCGGCATTTATCTTTCTTCTACTGTCTCAGATACTGCAAGACGAGACATTCCTAACATAAAATGTGAAATTATTTGTAGTTTCCGTGTGGACTGACCCTTCTGGGCTCATAAACATAAAGTTACTAACTCAGTGTCACACCTCAAATGAGAATAATTCGGGATATTTAGCGGAAATTTCAAGAAAATATCAAGTGATCATGTCAGGATAATTCTGAGCCACCCCAGGAAGTATGACAATGGCAAAGCAGAGCTGCTAAAAATATTCTGCAAGGTTGTTTTCACAGTCAGACTTTCTTGAGATGCAAAGGGTGTGCGTCAATGACGCTGCACAGTCAGCTGCTGAGTCACTTAGGGTCAAAATAGAAAAGGAATAGGACAACGAGTTTTTTTCCCATTTCTGTAGCTAGGGGTTGGACCTAAAGCATGCCTCTGAATAGCATTCAGATTCACTGATGGCAATCTGGACACCATAAATTAAGAGCTTTTTGGGCTGTCATCCTCTTCGGTAACTGTCGTTATTACCATCATTTTCCTGTGTACTCCAACTGACAAGCTTTCTTTTTTCGATTTTCCCTTATCTCCAGTAGCCAACGGCCTTGTCGCAGTGGTAACACCGGTTCCCGTCAGATCACCGAAGTTAAGCGCTGTCGACCTGGGCTAGCACTTGGATGGGTGACCATCCGGTCTGCCGAGCGCTGTTGGCAAGCGGGATGCACTCAGCCCTTGTGAGGCAAACTGAGGAGCTACTTGATTGAGAAGTAGCGGCTCATGTCTCGGATACTCACATACGGCCGGGAGAGCGGTGTGCTGACCACATGCCACTCCATCCTCGCATCCAGTGACGACTGTGGGCTGAGGATGACACGGCGGCCAGTTGGTACCTTTGGGCCTTCATGGCCTGTACAGGAGGAGAGAGTTTATTTCCAGTGGTCACACTGTAAACATAAGGGGCAAACAACACTTTTTGATCATTTTGTAATTTACGTGAATGTAGCAAAGTTATTCGGCCACATGAAACTGGTACTAGATGAGGCGAATTTGCTTGTGAGGTTGAGCGCTGGCGGACAGTCTCAGGGCATCAAAGCGCTGCAGCCGGTCCAACCGCAGCGATCGTTGCTGGCCAGCCCAGGAGCGGGTACAAAAGCTTGACGGGTAAGCCCAAGGCACTAAAGCTGGGAATATGGGAAGTGGTCGGTCGCTTATAAGAGTGCGGGCAGCACCAGCTACGGTGGACTTTCAGACAAGCTGAAAGACGGGCTCTTAAAGCTCTCTCAACGTGCGACCAGCATCAGGTAAAGTGGCAGCGGGTTTGTTCGTTTGGGATGCTGTTCAGAGAGCTACTACTCAGCAGGAAATGGTTAGGTAAAGACGCAAGTAAAAACTTAAAAAAAGTTACTCTTAGGAATATTTTCATTGGCACTATCCTGAAAGGTACGAACAATACAAAGTTTCAAATCAATAAAATGAGCTTTTTGAGAAAGCCACATATAATAACTAATTAGTCGGCTCAAAAACTCGTGAATAAATGCAACAACCCAACGTATTCGGTGAAAATTCGTTTTCAGCCTCTTCTAACACTACGGGAGAAACAGCTGTCATGAGGATAGGTAGAAAGGAACACTAACCCCTTACGTTAAGTGAAACTGCTGTTCAGTTGTAATAATCAAAAGAACGAAAACGGCAATCCTATGGTATAGTAACTATACCACAGTAGGCGTTGCTGTGCCAACGGGGAATACGTCTGATAAATGGACCTGTTCACTTCAGGACGCTTATGGCAGAGAGATATCAAGATAACATTAAGACGTCCATCAAGCTGAGCGTGGGGAGGAGTTTCCATCCAGGGCCTTGCAACTGGTGACGTTTGCTCCTAATCCCTTTTGATTTCATACTAACGAAGCCTCTAGGCTTTCAGAATATTCATATTTTGAAAGTGTAATTGTGAGTCCAGTCTGCTACGTTACATAGTATTCTATTTGTGGATGTATATGACTCAGTCGGTGATACTAATTTTAATTTCGTTGCTTATGCTGGCGACACTCTGAATGAATACCGGAATGATCTTACTATTGTGTTTAACGCTTCGTGAAAGTCGCCAGGACATTGTTTTATCGGCTGACAATCAGAACTGATTGCAGACTTGAGCAAAATTCTTCACTGTCGTGGGTTATTATCTCTTCTTAGCAGCATGGTGCTCACTACAGTAATTCGTAAAATTAGGTAAGGTACATTCTGCTGAAGGGCTCAATGACACGAAGTCCGTAAGTGAAAAAAAAAAGAATTAGGACGACATTTAACTCAATATCCAGCGGTAAATGGACCGACACTGGTGGAATGGGCGGAGAATATCCTTGTTCTCCGTATCCGCGGAGCTAAACTATATTCGTTGTTCAACGGCAGACACTGGCTGCATCACTATAACACAAACTAAATCACTAAACATAGCGTGTAGGCTTTCACGGCCGGCGTCTTCAGTAATTAAAACTTCCGGGATAAGATGCCGTGGTCCAATAGTAGAAATACTTCTCCCTGACGTTTCGTTGCCAGCAGCGGGCAACATCATCTGAGGTGAGTCTATTACTGGCTGCTAGGCCATGGAGGTCCTGTTTATATAGAGAGTGTAGAGGGCGCCACCACACATCACGTGTTGTCAACAGTAAAACTATCTCTAGCTGGCGTCATTACTCTCGATCGAAAGTAATCGATTGTCACATCTTTGGTACAAAGTCGATCGCCATATCTTATCTAACTTCAAGCCTTCTTCTTTCCTGTTAAAATTATTGTGGTGTTTAAAAATCTCTACAGCCTCTCTATACGTACGTGCATAATAATGCGATGTCTTAGCTAGCACGCTCGTCTCACTAAATTTTATTTCATGGTCACCCGTTTCAAAAACATGTTCCGCTACAGCCGATTTGTCCGTGTGACCAAGTCGACAGTTCCTTTTATGTTCAGTTAGGCGAGTATTGATACTTCTTTTTGTGGTTCCAATGTAAACCTTCCCACAACTACACGGAATCTTATACACACCAGGGGTAGCTAAAGGGTGTCGTGCATCTTTCGCCGATCTTAAGCATTCACTAATCTTCTTGGTGGATCTGAAGATTCTTTCAACTCTGAACTTGGCCAGCACTTTCCCGATACGGTCCGTAATATTGTGGATGAATGGAAGAAAAACTTTCCCCACCGATCCCAGGCAGAAGAGAGGTATTATCAAGACATTGGTGGACAGGGCTAATAAAATCTGTGAGCCAGCTTATTTGCAAGAGGAACTAAATCACTTGCGAACCGCTTTCCATAAAAATGGGTACGATGGAAAGGAGATAGATCGAGTACTCCATCCCAGAAGAAAAATGTCCGAAAACGTGCAACAACAACAACCATCGGTGGGGAAAGTTTTTCTTCCATTCATCCACAATATTACGGACCATATCTGGAAAGTGCTGGCCAAGTTCAGAGTTGAAAGAATCTTCAGACCCACCAAGAAGATTAGTGAATGCTTAAGATCGACGAAAGATGCACGACACTCTTTAGTTACTCCTGGTGTGTATAAGATTCCGTGTAGTTGTGGGAAGGTTTACATTGGAACCACAAAAAGAAGTATCAATACTCGCCTAACTAAACATAAAAGGAACTGTCGACTGGGACACACGGACAAATCGGCTGTAGCGGAACATGTTTTTGAAACGGGTGACCATGAAATAAAATTTAGTGAGACGAGCGTGCTAGCTAAGACATCGCATTATTATGCACATATGTATAGAAAGGCTGTAGAGATTTTTAAACACCACAATAATTTTAACAGGAAAGAAGAAGGCTTGAAGTTAGATAAGATATGGCGATCGACTTTGTACCAAAGATGTGACAATCGATTACTTTCGATAGAGAGTAATGACGCCAGCTAGAGGTAGTTTTACTGTTGACAACACGTGACGAGTGGTTGCGCCCTCTACACTCTCTATATAAACAGGACCTCCACGGCCTAGCAGCCAGTCGTAGACTCACCTCAGATGATGTTGCCCGCAGCTGGCAACGAAACGTCAGGGAGAAGTATTTCTACTATTGGACCACGGCCTCTTAGCCCGGAAGTTTTAATTACTAAATCACTAAATTTCTGCCAGTAAGAGATACTCTGAACTCGCACACTGATGACACCTCTCTGAAAGACTAAAAGGTTAACAAATAAGACGAAAGTAAGTCGTCACTTCTGATGCAGTTTGGGGGCGGGGATTCTGTAACTCACTGCATTTTTATTAATGAACAGCTGCGACTAAAGCGTACCAAAGGATTTGCTTAATACGCAACAATGATCTCTGAAATATGCAAAAAAAAATTCGCAGTGAATAGTGTACCAGCTATTTGCTCTAATCCCTGTTCAGAGCGTCGTTCGTCAAACATACTGATAATCCACTTTCATCTTGACAGATAATCAATTGTGTTTTCTAAGTCATCGGTATGTTCACCGCGTGAAATCTACTAAATAATTATACTGTCTCGAGGAGAATTACTGATCTGGAGCTAAAAATCAGCAAAGTCCTATTTGAAAAAAAATTGATGCCTGTATCTATATGGATGATAAGGTTACGTAAATATGCTGCTCATTATTATGTGTGACACTAGTGACTACTCATTTCTCTCTCTCTCTCTCTCTCTCTCTCTCTCTACGCACACACACCACGCACACACACATACACACACACACACACACACACACACACACACACACACACACACACACACTGCAGAGCCAAAATTCGGGCACTTAGACGCCACAGAGCGATTCCTTGCACACTAGCAGTACAAAAATGTCACTTGTACAATTTCGTCACGTGCATTTTTTTCTGTAGAATGTGGATGTCGAAGAAAGGCAATTTGCCAAACGTTCACCAAGTATCTTCACTCAGTAGTTCGCAAATGTGCTGCCCATTTAGCGCAGAGGCTGCAGTTTCGCGTTAGAATAGCCGAGTTCGAGTCCAGATCCTTGTAAATTTTTTTTTTTATTTTCTAATTTTGGCCTACATGACAAGGTCTCTGGCTTCTTAATACTTATACAGCAATTACAGCAGACCTTATAACGTGTGTAATTATTTAGTACTAATATAGAAATGGGAGTAAGATGGTTTTCATTATTCCACATTTGCAGACGTATTTTGGCTTTAAATATTTACTCTGTTCTCTTCCACGCATGACACCCGTCAACGCTCTCCGATCCATTGTCATCATTTATTCCTGCTGCCCTTTCCTTCACGTATACCCTTGCGTCCCGAAAGTAAAAAGAAGGGGCTACTCCTAACGAATGTAGTATGAGTATTTAACTTCGGATGGGCACGTCAAATTCCCCCTTTCAAAATCATTCTGTTTGTAACGAGAAATAAACCGACGCTTTCTATCGACACTGGGCGTTAAATGAAGCAAAGTGATAAGCTGTATTTGTTTGGGCTGACTCCTCTCACGTTGCAAAAACCAAATTGCAAATATCTGCCGAAACGTATATATATGTCCCAACCGTAATGGTCAACAGCCAAGGATATGTGTAGAATGCTCATTTGAGTCAAAAAACTTCATATGGACGTATGCCATATTCCGAGTGATTTCTGTGATTTAATGTAAAAATACATCGTGATTTATAGAACTGACTGCATACACACAGCCTGTTTGACTCATACTCAACAAACAGAACACAAAATGTTGTACTGAATAATTCAAACAATGTAGAAAAGGTAGAAAACTTTAGTGAGTGGAAGGAAATCACAAAGGGTCCCACAGGGTTAAATTCTGCGTCCACTCCTAATCCTATGGCAGAAAGACATCCCGAGCAAAGAGGTTGAAAGCAAGGTAGGTTAGGCTAAAATCGGACGTCAAACAGGTTGGTTGGGTAAGAGACATACCTGTGCGGCCCTAGCCTGAAAATGAATGTACATTGAAACAACGTGTTCTATCTTGGGGATCATTTGGTATGAGGCGTATGGCCATATGAAATTTTTTGCTCCAAATAAGCGTTCCTGCCATACTGCTGAATACTGACCACTCCTGCTGGAACAGTCTATATACAGGGCCAGGCAGCCAAGGCAGGCCTCCCCCAAATACAACCAGAACGAATAAATATATCAAAGAGCGGTTTTCGCGAAGCTATAGTAGATAATATGGCGAATTTCTCGACGTTGACAAGTAACTTTTAACATTTATAGTCATTGAACTGCAGCACCAGCTTAGTATTTCTCTAACGGAACTATATACGTTTTTCTGTGGCATTTGAAAGAAGCTTCTAAGAGAACTTCAATGACATAACGTGTAAGGGACTTGGTCACTGTCCTGTAGCCAGAAGAAGAGATTTCACAAACGCCTGCCCTATTATACCAGATGTAATCAAATACGTAGCTCAGATATGGTTCTTGCGTTTCCCCATGCGCTTGAAGCCCATCAGAGTGTGTTCTGCTATGGCAGCAGCTAACTTGCTCATAAAACTATTGAAAGATTCACGATGTATACAGCAGTGGAAAAAGTGAATACAGTTTACGGTGATGTTGCTAAGCTATTGGGGCAGCGGTGCGGTTGTACGCTGAAGAGTCTCCAGATCAAGCCAAGTACTCACGATCTGCCTTTCCAAACATTATAAAAAGAGTTCTAAAAAGTGGAAGTGTGGAGAATAAAATACGCCAAGGAAAAAGAAGAGCAACAGATGATAGACATGAAACCAACATTTTAGCAGCAGTAACTTGAGAGATTGCAGGGCACTCTCACTTCTGATTCAGTGTAGGGAATACGATCTACAGCGATTTGACAAGTGCATTTTTTCTGGAGAACGGTGAGGAGACATTTCCAGACGGGCCATGCTGCGGACGCATTGTGCAGAAACACATTAAGCTTTGGCGCCAGACGTCCAGGTATACGGCCTAGCGCCCAAAAGTCGCCGACAGCCCATTGTAGACCTTGTTAGCGAGCAAGCCGCCAAAAGAAATGTAAAGGTTCTGCAAATGTCTGTGGGACAGGAAAACTGGGGCCCAGACATCCAGACTCTCTTTCAAAACATCTTTTGTCAATGGGAGTTTATGGCCGTTCTTTGCAAACTTTGAAATGGATGCAATAGGGGAAATAAAACAAGCTGTTTATGGAGGTCTGTGCTTCCACCCTGTATTGTATTAGCAAAAGACACGGCAAACGTGTGGGAAAGAGGCCGTGAAGCTGAATTTTTTTCCGTTTTCTGCCAAGTAACTTTAAGTCTCTGATTGGTCAAATCGGTTTGCAGTACAAAGACCATTCACTGAGCTTAGAATGCCGGGCTCCAGCTCGTGATTGGCTTTTGCGAAATTGGGGGAAGTCAAAAAAGAGAAATGTGCTTTTGTAACCAAGCTGAGGAGGCAACACAGGGAAAGGGAGATTGGCACTCTTGTACAAGTCTCTTGCACTGGTGCTTCGCTAGCAAAGAACTGCAGGTTTCTACCTAAACGGTGAGACTGGTGTCTTTTGCTAGGGTTTGACTTAGAACCTGTGCCAGTCACCTTCTGAAACGTCAGAGGTACTGCTTATGTCATCACGGTCACAACGAGTGAAGCATGGGTGTACTTATTTGTCTTGAGTCAGCCATCTAAACATTTGAAGTATTCCGACACGTACAGTTGTGGCACAGAGTCAAATTGGTTTGGCAGACCAATAAATGGGTCCACCTGCACACAGGAATCCGTCAGGGTTTCAGAGGCTTTCAGAGAAGTACCTGCGTTCTGAATTAACCGAACGCGAGACCGCGTACTTGCATTTTTCGGGAACGCGCATTTAATAACAGATTTCCGCCGTCCATGACTTCAGTCACCGAACGCATACTAGTGTGCCGCCTTCACCAGTAGGATGTTAAAGTAATCGCTGCTGTGACTTACGGCTATAATATGTATTTCTCAGCACCCTGTTCTAACGAACCATATTTTTCCTTTTTTTGTATGGTAGAATATAGATGCTGGGTGGTGGCGCAGTTTCATGCCATAACCTGGATTCCCGTGTATGAAGTGAGATAAAGCGAGTAGTGTTCTGGTTAGTGTCTTGTGTCGATCCCCAGCAGATCACTTTGTCCACCATAGATCCCATTTTAGAAAAGCTTTTGTTAAATAAATTTTTTTGTATGATGATTCTTTAATATTTTGTTGTCTTTTCTTGTTTAAGATCAATAAATCGATTGTGAATTAGACTACAACTTCTCCCTGAGTTCAGATTAACAGTTCCTTCGCATTTTTATGGTAGTCTAGATCAGAAACATAAGGAGTATCTTTTTCATTTGGTGTCCAATGCGTGGATCTTTTACTTCATTAACAGTAATCGTCTTTCAAACTCACAATGCAGATATCACTGAGAGGCATCCCGGAAGTAAGAGGGGGTTCAACCAAACGAATGTTCTGCAAACACTGCAGTCAACGTATTTCATCCTTTTCACATTTCGCCGTATCTGCAGCTTCATGATAGTGACTTCCAAAACTGATTACAGTTCTCCGAATGTTATCCACGAAAAGTGGAAAATGATACAGCTTATCTATGCAAAATTTTGTTTAAGGAAGGATCATCGTTTACAAATTACTGGAAAGTCAATCTTCGCATTATGCACTAGTCATCATTTGTGTGTGTGTGTGTGTGTGTGTGTGTGTGTGTGTGTGTGTGTGTGTGTGTGTTTGTGCGTGTCTGTGTGCGTGTTTCGAGTTAATGGGGGTTCAACGGCGTCAACCTGACTCAAAGAAGTGACTAAAAACAACGCTTGTTGGTCAGTAAACGTTTGGTGCGTGTTTTTTAAGACCCGCATCATTGGTATCTATTTTACTGATGGGAATCTAAACACACTGAAGCATCATGAATTCCTAAGATACGCTGCTGTGGCAGTTATTGGAAGACAAACCACTGGACAATCAGTGTGTTACCAACGCGACGATGTCCGTCCCATTCCACATTTGTAATGACAAACACTCTTAAGAGAAGTTTGGAGGGCATTGCAACGGTGCTTTCACTACAGCGCAGGAGAAGATGGAAGGGGAGGAGGCCGCCTCAGTCAGCCACAATGCGGAAACACGTTTGCCTGACTGCTTGACAACAGAGGCGCTGCTCACCGAGACACACCCTCGATCAGTGCGCGGCTTGTTGCCAAAATCTAACCAACGTACTCTACGAAAATTAACGAAAATATAATCAGCTGACCACGAAGCTGACATATGAGGCTATAAATAACAAAACAAACAATTAGTGCTCTCCTTTGCCTACAACGTCAACTGGTGGATACACAGTAAGGTCATGAAGACGCGGAAGCTACCAGGCACATTCTCTCGAACTAAAGAGAATATTTTTTCAGCAAACAGTTTCCGTAAAGTTTTTTGAGAAATAATGCGAAAAAACTAGCGTGCACACTACACACTGTTGGTGCTGGAAATGCCGTGTGGTTAGGGCCTCCCGTCAGGTAGACTGTTCGCCTGGTGCAAGTCTTTCAAGTTGACGCCACTTCGGCGACTTGCATGGGGATGAAATGATGATGATAAGGACAACACAACACCCAGTCCTTGAGCGGAGAAAATCTCCGACCCAGCCGGGAATCGAACACGTGCCGTTAGGTAAGACATTCCGTCGCGCTGACCATTCAGCTACCAGGGGCGGACACTGTTGGTGCTAATAGTGTTACATCAAGTAGCCTGAGAAAAAGCGATTTCTTTGTGCGTTAACCAGCGTTCTCTGCGTGCACCTGCAGGCACAGACAGCTGTGCTGGACAGCGTAGTGAATCAGCAAAAAAAAATGGTTCAATTGGTTATGAGCACTACGCGACTTAACATCTGAGGTCATCAGTCACCAGAACTACTTAAACCTAACTAACCTAAGGACATCACACACATCCATGCCCGAGGCAGGATTCGAACTTGCGACTGTAGCGGTCGCGCGCTTCCAGACTGAAGCGCCTAGAACCGCTCGGCCACACCGGCCGGCAGTGAATCAGCATACAGGCTACCTACTTTCTTTGTGATCCCACACCAAGACCGCCCTGTTACCTGGAAAAATGCCTCTGTGATACAGTCTGCGAGCTCGTGGAATCTTCTCACCCAATAGGTGAGCTCTGCTCTCTGAGAGTACATTCTGGAGACACTAGGAACTGCATCAGGCAAGCACTCTGTATTCTCTGCGGCCTTCTCTTCGGTATTTTCCCCAACTTCCATCACCTCGTAACCAACGTACACTTTGGTTAACAGCCGGTGCAGTGTTTTGAACCATATTTCCGATTTTGTATCCCTCTTTTGAACGAAATGAGTCATGTTGTGGATAGATCTTGAGCCAACGTCCAATTTGTATACATAATAGGTACGACTACTGGCTTTGGTAACGTCAATATTTGGCAACGCTCCAAGCTGTCCTTCATACACTACTGGCCATTAAAATTGCTACACCAAGAAGAAATGCAGATGATAAACGGGTGTTCATTGGACAAATATATTACACTAGAACTGACATGTGATTACATTTTCACGCAGTTTGGGGGCATAGATCCTGAGAAATCAGTACCCAGAACAACCACGTCTGGCTGTAATAACGGCCATGATACGCCTGGGCATTGAGTCAAACAGAGCTTGGGAAGTCGTGCACTGGTACAGCCGCCCACGCAGCTTCAACACGATACCACAGTTCATCAAGAGTAGTGACTGGCGTATTGTGACGAGCCAGTTGCTCGGCCACCATTGACCAGACGTTTTCAATTGGTGAGAGATCTGGAGAATGTGCTGGCCAGGGCAGCAGTCGAACATTTTTTGTATCCAGAAAGGCCCGTACAGGACCTGCAACATGCGATCGTGCATTATCCTGTTGGAATATAGGGTTTCGCAGGGATCGAATGAACGGAAGAGCCACGGGTCGTAACACATCTGAAATGTAACGTCCACTGTTCAAAGTGCCGTCAATGCGAACAAGAGGTGACCGAGACGTGTAACCAATGCCACCCCATACCATCACGCCGGGTGACCCGCCAGTATGGCGATGACGAATACACGCTTCGATGTGCGTTCACCGCGATGTCGCCAAACACGAATGCGACCATCATGATGCTGTAGACAGAACCTGGATTCATCCGAAAAAATGACGTTTTGCCATTCGTGCACCCAGGTTCGTCGTTGAGTACACCATCCCAGGCGCTCCTGTCTGTGATGCAGCGTCAAGGGCAACCGCAGCCATGGTCTCCGAGCTGATAGTCCATGCTGTTGCAAACGTCGTCGAACTGTTCGTGCAGATGGTTGTTGTCTTGCATATGTCCCCATCTGTTGACTCAGGGATCGAGACGTGGCTGCACCATCCGTTGCAGCCATGCGGATAAGATGCCTGTCATCTCGACTGCTAGAGATACGAGGCCGTTGGGGTCCAGCACGGCGTTCCGTATTATCCTCCTGAATCCACCGATTCCATATTCAGCTAAAAGTCATTGGATCTCGACCAACGCGAGCAGCAATGTCGCGATACGATAAACCACAATCGCGATAGGCTACAATCCGACCTTTATCAAAGTCGGAAACGCGATGGTACGCATTTCTCCTCCTTACACGAGGCATCACAACAACGTTTCACCAGGCAAAGCCGGCCAACTGGTGTTTGTGTATGAGAATCCGGTTGGAAACTTTCCTCATGTCATCACGTTGTAGGTGTCGCCACCGGCGCCAACCTTGTGTGAATGCTCTGAAAAGCTAATCATTTGCATATCACAACATCTTCTTCCTGTTGGTTAAATTTCGCGTCTGTAGCACGTGATCATCGTGGTGTAGCAATTTTGATGGCCAGTAGTGTTGCTCGGTAAGTTACTTGGTAATTTTTGCATATGAAGCTGAAGCTCCTTTGTCACGTAGTGTAACTCAAAACCAAGAGCATCCAGAACTCTTTTTTTCATAAAATTGATTTAATATTCTAATGTCAGTTATTACCAGAACAAATATATTGTGTGGTGCTTCACAGGCACACCTGAGATTTCTTATTGAAATACAGGGTGTTTCAAAAGGAATGATCTGATTTTGGCCGGTAATAATTACAAAACATGGGACGTTCCGGCAAGGAAATGTATGTAGTCTGAATGGATGCGGCCTAGAGTTTGTCAATGCGTCTTCTCAGTTTGCGGTCGGTCAGAAATAAGATGGTGTCCGTTCAACAGAAGGCGTTTTGTGTGCTGCAGTTTGCAAAGAGTGAATCGGTGATTTCTGTCCAACGTGCTTTTCGTCAGCATTTTGTCACTGATCACCCTGCACCCAAACACGTTCGTCGTTGGTACCACCAATCTGAAGCGAAAGGATGCTTGTACAAAGGAAAGAATCCAGGCTGACTTCGTATGGTGGAAACTATTCGGCAATCGTTTAAGTTGAGTTCACGGAAGTCTACTCGCCGCGCAAGCAGAAAACTATCTGACGAGTGTTAAAGCGTCGTTTGGTCTATAAACCACACAGACTATAATTAGGGCAGGCTGTTCGGGTCGGTCATAAAAGGAAACGGTTTGACTTCAGCAGTGCTCTGCTAGAGGTCATTTAAAACGGCACATTTTTGCCATTGTTAATTTTGAGTGACGAAGTAACATTTCATGTTAGCTGAAAAGAGACATAACGTGCGCATATGGGGACTCGAGAACCCTCATGACATTATTGATCACGAAAGAGACTCACCTAAAATGAACGATTTTTGTGTCATTTCTCGTGAAAAAGTGTACAATCCCTTCTTCCTTAGGAAAACACAGTGACTGGAATGTTGCAGGCTACCTTTTTGCACAACTTCAGGAGGACTCATATGACATCATTTTCCAACAAGATGGAGCTCCACTATATTGGCACAACAACGCACGTTAGTTCTCAATGACCCTCTGCCCGAGAAACTGCCCTGCATGCTTGGCCTCCGAAGACCGCTAGACATGATCCCAAGCAATTTTTGCTTCTGGGGATATGTGAAGGAAACCGTGTTCACCTCTCCTGTACCTTGTGACATGAAAGAACTGAAGAACAGAATAACAGCAGCTATAACTTCTGTGAAAGCAAATACACTGCGTAAAGTTTATGACGAATTTAGCAATCTTTTAGATGTTGTTCGTGCTGCAATAGCACAGTTAAAACTTTAAAGATTTTGTCAATATTTTGCAATTCATTTCATAGTTTGTAGCATGTTTTTATCAATAAATATGGTGTCTTGAAATCGGGTCATTCTTTTTGAAACATCCTATACTTACAGCTCTACTAAGACCACATATTTACAAACTGCCATAGTCCGAAAGGAGGAATTATTCTACTACAAGGACAAGTTCGTCACAAAACTGTTGTTATACGTCATACATTGTTTTATTAATGATGATTATCGACCGCGCTTTCCTGCAGTGATAACTAGTGCAGTATCTGACATCAGTCAGATGTTGCCTTCACTGGTGTACGGCGTCTGTAAACAGATTACATCGAAAGTCATTTCCTCAGTCAACTGCCTGATTTCGTTTATTACCTATACAACTAATGATCACGCGCATGGCTTTGAGCTGCGCCACTTGTATTGTATTTAGCTGAATTAATGTATGTGACATGATATTTCGCCATGGTTTCCATGGGTCAAAAACACTTACGCCACGCAAAATTTCTACTTGTCAGAAAATAATTTAATGACCGAAATTATTTCCTACGAAATATCGGAACAACTAGATCCATTTACTCATCCTTATTGGTAGGGAGAGTGAACATTTCTAAACATTTTCCTTGCTATGGCCCCACAGGGACTATTTAAAGGTGCGGAGTTCGACGGCTTTGTAGCAGTTTCTCCTCTGTGGTCTGGAAGAACATCATGTCGTTGAAAAATTACGTACTTGTTCGCTTCATTTTCCGTTTGAGCTATTGCATATATTTCTAACATGTCAAGCTACACGTTTAGGCGATCTTTTCTGGCTCCTCAAAGATTTGCATTACGCCACACTTATATGAATATATGGATGAGAAGACTTCAGCGCGTTTCCAACTGTGTTAGAGACGCTTTTATGTAGTTTAGCCCCACGTCAATATTTTGCTTCATTTGTGGACTTTGGGAATCATATATCACCATTGAGTTATGGTCACGCTCCACATTATGCCAAGCTCACACTTACTGTAGGGAAGTATTAGAGCACGCGAGGTGACACTGATTTTTAGCTGGAACGGAAAATAACTAAAACAGTACTGCAATCTGTCCTCTGGTACCTTGTATTCTTTGTAGCTAAATGCAAATACAGATGGCATTTTATCACTCTAATTCAGAGCTTATTGAATTTCTTATTTTGATCGGAAAAAAATCTGTGTGTGAATCCGCAAGGGACCAAACTGCTGAGGTCATCGATCCCTAGACTTACACACAACTTAAACAAACTTATGCTAAGAACAACACACACACCCATGCCCGAGGGAGGACTCGAACCTCCGGCGGGAGGGGCCGCGCAATCCGTTACATGGCGCCACAAATCTGATTTTTCTACCCCACGATGTAGTAATTTGTGTACTTCGCGGCTCCCTTTGTTCCCTTTTCAAGGAATCGGCAGGAGTAGACTAATTATCATCCATTATTTCTTTAGATACCTGCACGAAATAAATTTTTTATACCATGAACGTAACATTGCCTTCGGAGTCTGATAACTTCTACAAAGCCGGCGGAGGTAGTATTAGCGACGGTAAATTCCCCTGTAGTAATCCCTGGCCCCCATCTTGACAAATTTTTGCGCCTGCCGGAGAGATCCATTGTGAAATTTGTACGCCTGCCATAAGCGGTCTTTTCTCATGGTTGATGCACAGAAGTTCTGACAATATCTGTCAGTCACCCGTGCCACCCTCGTAGGTTAGCCCCGCGGGGTGGGTGTGCGCTATTATTTTCTCAGCGGGGTGGCCAGGCCTCGCCCCCAAGCTGCGGCGTCAACCCCCAGCTTAAAAAACTGCGAGGAGGCTACAGGGCACCCCGTGGTTCCCCTCTCGCGGTTCTGCAAGATAGTCACAGAAACGTTATAGCAATAGCTGTCAAGAGTGTCGCTGGCTGTCCACGCCTCCCCTCAACTAAAAATTGTTCTCGTACAAAAAAAGCTCTTAAATTCCTTTGGACCAACCAGCAAGAAACCCACGAAAACACGTCACTATCTTCTAGTCTAATGTCAACGTGCAGTTGTACTTTACTCCCTTATACACGGAAGAAGCCATCTGAAACATTAGGTCATGCTGTGCACTCACTCTTGCACGCCAATCTGTATATTACTGTGTCTAGCTGCCTTCATCCACAACATGTGGGATCTCAAATATTAAACGACACACACTACTATCACTAACTGAAATGCATAACACGGTTTAAAAAGTCATCATAATTTCATTTTCTGTGGTCGCCTTTCACAAATCGAAATCTTCACTGAGAACCACGTGTGTAACCAGCGCTTCACTGGGATAAACAAAACAAACAGTAAGTAAACAAAGGTATAAACCACCTCAGCTGTCTCCAAAATTTGATCTAAGTTGAAATTACGCAACACAAAATAAACAGCATGAGCAACAACACAAGATCTGAGTATTATACTTGCCAACAACAGATACTGCAACCAATTACGTTTCCGTGCATTAAACCAATTGTTCAAACAGTTTCCAGGAAAATACAAAATAAGCGTGACCGGTTAAAGTAATTTGTATTTTCATTTGATATCCATAACAGTCAAGGTCAAGACTAACCTAAAATATTCTCATTTAAAAATAAAAATGTCTTTCTCTCATGCTTTTCCCAGTATTACGCCTTACCCGTGGCAACAAGCCCCAAGTCTGACGTGTTAGAACTATTTGGACAGACGCAACGGACTTTCAAGCATTAAGATCTGCCATTGCTACGACCAGCCTTCGCAATGTGTAATGTCAGGGACTCCATTCTGTCGATATGACACTGCCTGACGAACTTAAGCGAAACGGATTTTCAAAATAAACGATATGTCGAAGGGAGATTACATTATGTAAACACTGTAATGGTTCTTTATTTACATGACCATTACGGAACTCCAACCCCAGTTCTCGATACCAGTAATATCGTACTACTTTTCTGCGAAGTAACAGACATATTTTTGTGATAATATTCACATTTGGTTTTAATAATGTATAGGTACTCCGATGTATCTATATATTATAGTGATATGGTTCTTGTGTGTATTCATTTCTGTGAGACTGTCATAATCTTTGACTTACTTGTAACCGTTTTGGCGCGAATGCGCACAGGGCAGTCTTTGTTTCGCTTTGCAGAAGTTGTTATTTCGCTTTGTAACAGAACAGTCAAGTCTTGTGTTTGGTTAAAGTGGAAATTAAATATATGAAGATTGATAGAGCCGGCCGGAGTGGCCGTACGGTTCTGGGCGCTGCAGTCTGGAACCGAGCGACCGCTACAGTCGCAGATTCGAATCCTGCTTCGGGCGTGGATGTGTGTGATGTCCTTAGGTTAGTTAGGTTTAATTAGTTCTAAGTTCTAGGCGACTGATGACCTTAGAAGTTAAGTCGCATAGTGCTCAGAGCCATTTTAACCATTTGAAGATTGATACAAAACTGTTTTCTTGATGATGTGACAATTAAGAAGAAGTATATGTGAATTTACAAGAAGTTTAATAAAAATGTGGATCGTGAACACCAAGTCAAAAATTATTTCTACCATACGATTTTCCTGGTCGTGGATTGTTTGATCATAAAGAATTTCCTGAAAAACGCATTTCTTAGGTCTTCAAATATTTCTAAAATACAGATCTGGACCTTCTAGCAGTCAACGTAGAATCACCCTAGAATCAACAAGATGAACCATAACAACTTCGACGAAATCTACGTGTGAATCCATTCAATATGAGTGCCAAAATTAATGACTTTTTTACAGTGACTTCATTATTTCCATTCTGACGATACCATCCACAGGCAATAACTTTGTTGTTGCCCGATAAAGCGAAGATATGCTGCGTGAGCAACATTAGTAATCTGATTTCTAACCTACTTTGCAAGTGGTGGTATTGTTTGAACACGAATAACTACTTTTGCGTTTTGTTGTATGTACAGTCGGCCATAACTGGCCAAGAAAACCTTCTGGCAGAATTAGAACGCTTGAAATGTATAACATTTACAGAAACAAAATTAAATCAGTTAGAGAAAAATATAACAATAAAAACAAACAGGAGAGAAGGAGCCGACATTACTTCGCAACGGAAGGCTATACAACGTCAGGCTAGCGAGAATCCTAAAGAAACTATGCATCAGAACCAACTTTCTACCGGTAAAGAAGATCTCCTGGGTTGAGCGTGCAGGACTGTACACATTGGTGACATTACACACGTGAGTACGGGCAGCGTGACTCTTGACACGTCCACTTAATTTTTTTTCATTGCTTCACAATAACAAAATTATTAATAGGAGATGCAGTTGCCGCTAGTTACTCCAGTCACCATCTGCTTGGCAGTGACGTAGCAACGTCTTTGTGAGGTGTTCAAGGGTGCTATTGGCAGCAGATCCTATATTCTACTCCTTATAGGTCTGGAAAATTCCTTAGTGATTGTTCACAGACTGTAGTTCATCTGCATAACACATCCCTAAAATCTCCTGTAGGACTCACATAAGAAGACCACACCAGACTACGCAGGGGATATCTTCATCTGAGAAAAAACAATCAGAGCAGCTCGACACGAACGGCTATTTTCGACCAGTAAGTGGATGTCTTGGCCAACAGTATCTTTGAAAAGATGCACTTGCTGTATCCCGCCTCTGAACGTCTGGGAATTAACGATACTCGTATGAGTAACAAAAGAGATGTCTAGCTCCGGATGTCCACCCAACGTGATGCATTCCCACATTGTGCTCCATCACCGACTCCAAGATGGTCAGTTTGGATGGTGTTCCAGTGTTTGCATCAGCTACCACTTTTTGTCTCTTGTTTCATGGACCAAAAGGTGTTCGGACTGTCCGCCGAAAAGTATCGGAACAGCCAGCGTCACAAACTCGCGCCCGGACTCACCTTTCTGCGCTACCACGGTGACGAAACCCCAAGCAGATGTCAGAGAAAGGATGTCTCTCAATACCGGACAGTCGACAGCAAACGATAGACTCGTTGGTTACTCTCCGGACTCTTTTACTTTGGTAATGATCTGAAATTCTTCGACTGGCTTCTCCTCAAATGGTTCAAATGGCTCTGAGCACTACGCGATCTAACATCTGAGGTCATCAGTCGCCTAGAACTTAGAACTACTTAAACCTAACTAACCTGAGGACATCACACCCATCCATGCCCAAGACAGGATTCGAAACTGCGACCGTAGCGGTCGCGCGGTTCCAGACTGAACCGCCTAGAACCGCTCGGCCACAACGGCCGGCGGCTACTCCTCTGGATTCTGTTTTTGACACTGTTATTGGAACTCATTTATGTTGTGTTCTTAAAGATTCTCGTTTTTACTTCTGATTGAATGAAAACTCTCTCTCTCTCTCTCTCTCTCTCTGTGTTTGTGTGTGTGTGTGTGTGTGTGTGTGTGTGTGTGTGTGTGTGTGTGGTGCGTGTGTGTGTGTGTGTGTGTGTGTGTGAGAGAGAGAGAGAGAGAGAGAGAGAGAGAGAGAGAGAGACGATGATTTTTCTGCGAAATGAGGCGGGTTCACCATTAAGAGCACATTCCTCCATTCATCCACGGAGATTTCATAATACACCTGATCTGTGGAAACCACAGAAAACAGAAATCCGGCTGCTAGGATGGAGACTCGACCCCGTTCCTCGTGGAAAACCAGTCCAGTACCTGCGATATAGGATTTGTGCTTTTAGTTGACCCGTTTTATTCTATAGAGCAAATTCCGATTCCATTACAGCGTGTCTTTTTACAAAAACGATGTTGCCGCTGCTTGTAAAGGTTGTGTTATCTAATCGTGTTTTTCTGACCACGAAGACTAGGTTTTACATCTTACACAGATCTCAGAGCGAAAGAAATCCTGATGCCTGTTCTGAAGACCAGAGTTCATTTCCGTTCGCCTCCTTTCTTGTCAATATTGAGCGACTTTTGCATTATGAGTGATACACAAAAATAGCGTCACGTATACGGCATCAAATAGTTATGATGATCCCCAGTGTTTCATGCACCAGACTTACTCTGTACAAGCAGTTTGGGCTTTCGTTCCTCGTCATGCACCTTATTACATCGATCACATTGGTTCATAACTACACAGAGTTTTTCCATAAGATTAATAACCACAACAGATACACTTAACATAGACTTAAGTCCTCAATAATATATTCTTCTTTAATATTTACAACAGTCTGCCAGCGCTGGGGCGACTTTTCGATTCCGCGACTGTAGAACTCACACAATTTTGAGTCGAAGAACTTGTCGAGCCATGTTCGGCGCACATTTTCATATGGAGAGGAAGTTCCGTGAAGGCTGTTCAATAGAGAGCGGAAAAGGTGGAATCTGAGGGTGCATGATCTAGTGAATAAGGAGGATGCGGAACGGCCTCCTGACCCAACTCCCGTATAGTGTTTTCTGTCGGTCTAGCAGAATGGGGGCTGGTGTTATCGTGGAGCAGCATCACTTCACAGTCTTCCTAGTCATTGCTCTTGGACTGCTGTTTCGGCTTTGACTGAGATAAAGATTCACAACACAAACGTCGTGCAAACATTGTTCTTTTCTGATTTTCCGGGCAATAGAGAAAGAACTTTAATGACGTTGTGCTGAAATTTCAATGGTTTTTCTGATTTGCGTATGCACACAGTTTGGCAACTACATTTTGTACCTTTTTGTCAGCACCGAAGGTACAACCGCCAGCAGAAGCTACACACCTGCTTACAATTGCAACAAAAGCTGAAACTCAACAGACCAATTGCTACAGTCTGAAAGTGGTTTCAATTAAGTTAGTGTTAATTTAGAGAACAAAATGAGAGTTCCTCAACAAAAATACGTTTCTTATAACAAGAGCCCGTATTTCTATGCTAATGCATACTGCATGCATGTTTGCCTCTTTTGGCCATTTGGAAAGAAATGCAGATTTCGAAGATGTCATCGATATACAACTGCATGAATTTACACATTTATAATGCATATTATTTCATTTTTCTGGCCTAAGTGAATATACCGCAGTAACGTGCATGTTAACACTTTTCATTGTTGCTTTTTCTTATGAATTAGGCGGAAAGTGCCCCAGTTCGTTTCGACGAATGTCGGTAGAAATCAATATACTTCCTGCCAATAAATTTAAGTAAAAAAAAAGGTTCTGTCGTTTTAAGAAATGCTCTCCCCTATATGATGAATACCAGGAACTCAATTTAAAAAAATTATCCTGAGCTAAAGCCCGTTACATGTTTAGCTCATGCAATATGACAATATGAATACGCTCATTTCCTCTACATACAAGGTAAATAGACGCACAGAATACAAAGGTTTGATAATTCTGCCAACATTAATTACGTCATACGTCTATGCTGACCTTTTTTTCTACTGAAAGTAATCCTGAAAGCATTTGTCCGTGTTGCTTCACTTAGAGTTGCACTCCTAGTATAGTCATCATTTGGATCTGCAGTTCTTGTCCTTTCTATCCGCATTTGCAGTTAAATTATAGGATATGTGTTCCGTCTTTTCACAAAGACACTTTTTTTTGTTTTCCCCAAACATGTTTCAGAATCTCTGTGCCATCATCAGTGTTTATTCAAAACTGTAAAAAGTGAAAATGTTTTGGGTTATAACTGATTTAACAAAGTGAGGCCCAAAGAAAGTTTTTGTTCCTTTTGCTTCTTACCGTGATTTTACATCATATGGTTTTGCAGAACCAACTGTTTGGTGTCCTACTGAAACATGTTTGGGTAAAAAGAAAAAAACCAGTGTGTTTGCAAAACGGCATAACCTATATCCTACAATTATACTTCCAGATTTAGCATAACTATAACAAACTTTTTTAAGAGATGGGATACCTGGGCAAAGGCTGCCATTTTCTGCTGTGATAATTTTGATGACTTTAAATCGGTAAGATACTGTAAATTCCCTCAATTTATTGGATTTAATTCTTTTTTCCGGTTTTGGGTTACACACTTTCAAAGCCACTAATGGAGCTTGCGGAAGTGGCATTCGGGAAAGCAGATTTTAAGAAAGACATGATTTAAATCAAATCAAATTTTGCACGTTTGCCTGCGGAAATAGCGAAGTTGGAAGCCAAAGGTACCTGGTGAAATCTCTGAAAAGATGGTGTGGCACTGATGGCCGGGAGGCCCCATTCTGGGAAGTTCGGCCGCCGGGTTGCAAGTCTTATTTCATGTGACGCCACATTGGGCGACTTGCGCGTCGGTGATGATGGAAGGATGATGAGGACAACACAACACAATCCACACTAGAAAATCCCTAACCCGGCCATAAATAGAACCGGGGCCTGTTGCATGGTAGACAAACAGGTTGAAACACCCCACCCGTCACTTATCTGGTTTTGGAGTGTGTTCACCCCAACTAATTGACTAACAGATCAACTGCCGCAATATCGGATAACGCAAAAAAAGTAATATGGCCCTGTGACTCCTGATTGAACTGCGGTGGCAGTTTTGACATTAATTTATTCAGAATTGATCACTTTTAATTAAAAAGGCGTGCACATTGACGTTATATTCAGCTATTGAACACCAGATGCAAATGTTGAACATAAAATTAATTAAGAAAGTGACTTGGGATTTCAACTACTTGATTGAAAACAGATGCAGTTGATTAGCACAAATTTATTTTAACTCAAGACCTTCAATCATGACATTACAAGACTCTCCTATCAGGCAGTGGTAATAAATTGTGTTTGCATGGAGTAAAGCGCGATACTCAAAAGTAATTCCTATCGACTGACCCAGGCGTAATGCGAAGTGCGAGAAGAATTCTACAATACATGGCCCATGAAACCCTCGTGGAAACTTTGCCGACATGATCCAACAAATTAATCAGTGTCTGGAGCGGGTGCAATATCACCAAATACAGCATGGCAGAGCGGCGTTGTTGTGCGGATGTCGGCCGACCTCGTGGTGCTGCAAGACTGCGCTCGTCTATTCACTCCTAGCTATCTTGCTCAGTACATAGCTGAACCAAAACTTCCTGTCTCCAAGCTCAATCGTTCCCTTTGCTAAGTCCTAAACTGCAGAGATGCTCACTCTTTCGCAGGCAAGCTGAGTCAAGAACGCCACGCCCACACTCTAGGCAAGCTGGGAATGGAAGACCTCTATGGAGACTTCTGCCAGTCCACTCTTTGCCTCGGTTTCCCCTCCAGCAAAATCACTTACACCAATTGCAGCGCAAGTCACGTCAATTACGCGTCACTTCCCAGCGCCAACCAATGCCTGCTCTGGGAAGTGAACAAATTCCCACAAAATTTCCCTTCCTCTCAACTTCTGCTATTTAGCTGCTCCCAGGCCACCCATCAGGGTTAGCGTCTGCACAAACACCAAGTTTTCCGGAATTCTGACTCCCAGGAGAGTACTTCAAATTCCTTGGTCCTACGTTCCCATTGGAGGCCGGCGTATTTCATTCTGTCACTCCTCACACTCTACGGACCGTGAATTCAGCGTGAAGTTGCTATAGTCACGAACACGCATATTTCGATCTCTGTTGACCGCTCCACCGTAGCTTTGAGTGGCTTTCTTGCATGTTTCACAGAAAATGGGACAACGGACATTTATCAAAGGGGTACAAGTTCTCCGTCTGTTTCCTGGTACACCAGCATGGAGTCGGGGTCAACCACCCACTCACTGTCAGTCATCTTAAGGTGGCTGAAGGCCGTGCACTGTTACCGCTTTCTCAGAGCTTGAGCTGACCTAAGCTGCCTATTGTCGCTTCCCTTAGCCGTTCCCCAGCCGGCCACGGTCAACTCTAAATGCTTCCCTGGGGTAAACTAGCGTCCAGTAAATCGACTCGTTTCCACAAAGTTTTCATGTCATGTGAATTACTTTAAAACCATCACCCGACATTAATTATTCCAATACGTCCATACTATACCCTCTAAAAGATGCATTGCGACTTGTCAGTCATTTCGTTCAGCCCTACTGTTCGCTCAACGTGAGTTAGGTGATATTTAATGACTTCATGTAAGGGGCATAGTTCTTGCCATCTTACAACGTTACCACTTTCTTTTGCATTTTGTTCATTGTATTTGGTCGTAGCCAACGTCACATGACATCCATTGAGGTTCGTTGTCGATCCCTCCATTCAGTTTTTTTATTACAGAGACCAGGCAACTCTCTGACCGAACACGCTGAACTACCGTGCCGGCATACCCAGTTAAGCAGGTGGACAACTTTGCAATCTTACTATAGAGAAGTGAGTGTTGCAGGAAAAGCTAAGATGAACAAAGCTATCAGACCAAATCCTGATTTTAAATTTATGAAGCTGACAAAAAAATTGTCACAAAAATGTAAAACACGTTTAACTTTATCTGACTTTGTTGGAAATTTCCTCACTTAGGTACGCGCCTGTCACTTCTTATGACATAGAAGGGTCATTTTCTATGTCCAAAAATGTTTTGTCCGGTATATGTATGAGCCTAAGTAAAGAAAATCAGAAGGAATTGGTTGTCGTGTACTGTTTCAGAAAAATACATTGAAACAGCTTAATTTTGATACCGCATATTTTCATTGTTTGGTGCCTCATTGTGCTTGTTTAATGATTCATTAAGTTGTAATATTCCGGAAGCAGTGAATCTTTTGTGGTTTGGGAGCCCTTTGTTTATGAGCAACTGGAAATCTGTCTTACCTTTTTGAACTTTTCAAGTATTTGCAGACTTTCATAAGTGTAAGTAGTGATTACCAAATGTTTCTAGACTCACTGAATACATTGTCATACGTCGCACGATAACACGTTTTATTGATGGTTTTTCATATGAATTAGGCCGAAAGTGTCCCAGTTCGGCTCGGTAGATGCCGGTAGAAATAAGTATATATCAATATGTTTTACGATTTGACAATGCATGAAAATCTGAGCTCTAGTCAAACGTCAGGCGAGACCTCGAAATGCATAGTGCATAACCTGTTGAGCTCTCAGTTCGCGTGGCTTTTACCAGCCGTGTAGTGCTACCACTCTGTCAGTCACGATCACTCATGAGCAACGTGGCGTATAAAGTGGAATGCACCTAATCAACAATGTCTGGATGGTATTTTCATCATTATTAATAACGATTAACTGTCATAAATCTGACCTCATTGTTTCTACATTTTAATTTCTGTAAAACAAAAAGATGGTAACTGAAGAAAACTTCACAAGCCAAGATCGCTAAAAAAGCAATTTTCTGGATGATCGGATTCGACAGAGTTATGCCGTCATCAACGGATCTAATGCTTTTCAATTTTTGCAGCATATTATCCATCAGCGCTACAAGTAGTTTCACATTTCATATGTACACTCCACAACCACGAAGATCACTACACGTTGGCTTGCCAAATGTAAAAGTATCATATACAACTGGAATTGCCAACTGGTACTGAAAATAAACACTTGAAATCGGCGTAATACACTACTGGCCATTAAAATTGCTCCACCACTAAGATGACGTGCTACAGACGCGAAATTTAACCGACAGGAAGAAGATGCTGTGATATGCAAATGATCAGCTTTTCAGAGCATTCACACAAGGTTGGCGCCGGTGGTGACACCTACAACGTGCTGACATAAGGATAGTTTCCAACCAATTTCACATACACAAACAGAAGTTGACCGGCGTTGCTTGGTGAACCGTTGTTGGGATGCCTCGTGTAACGAGGAGAAATACGTACCATCACGTTCCCGACTTTGAAAAAAAGTCGGATTGTAGCCTATCGTAATTGCGGTTTATCGTATCGCGACATTGGTGCTCGCGTTGGTCGAGATCCAATGACTGTTAGTGAATATGGAATCGTAGGGTTCAGGAGCGTAATACGGAACGTCGTGCTGGATCCCAACTGCCTCGTATCACTAGCAGTCGAGATGACAGGCATCTCATCCACATAGCTGTAACGGATCGTGCAGCCACGTCTCAATCCCTGAGTCAACAGATGGGGACGTTTGCAAGACGACCTCCTGCACGAACAGTTCGACGACGTTTGCAGCTGCATCACAGACAGGAGCGCCTGCGAAGGTGTACTCAACAATGAACCTCGGTGCGCGAATGGCAAAACGTCATTTTATCGGATGAAGACAGGTTCTGTTTACAGCATCATGATTGTCGCATCCGTGTCGGTCACCTCTTGTTCGCATTGACGGCACTTTGAACAGTGGACGTTACATTTCAGATATGTTACGACCCGTGGCTCTACCCTTCATTCAGTCCCTGCGAAACCCTACATTTCAGCAGGATAATGCACGATCGCATGTTGCAGGTCCTGTACGGGCCTTTGTGGATACAGAAAATGTTCGACTGCTGCCCTGGCCAGCACATTCTCAAGATCTCTCACCAATTGAAAATGTCTGGTCAATGGTGGCCGAGCAACTGGCTCGTCACAATACGCCAGTCACTACTCTTGATGAACTGTGGTATCGTGTTGAAGCTGCATGGGCAGCTGTACTGTGCACGCTATCCAAGCTCTGTTTGACTCAATGCCCAGGTGTATCAAGGCCGTTATTATGGCCAAAGGTGGTTGTTCTGGGTACTGATTTCTCAGGGTCTATGCACCTAAATTGCGTGAAAATGTAATCACATGTCTGTTGTAGTATAAATTATTTGTCCAATGAATACCCGTTTATCATCTGCATTTCTTCTTGGTGTAGCAATTTTAATGGCCAGTAGCGTATATCTATGTTTAGGTTTGTACATGATACTTTTAAATTTGACACTGTGTAGAGATGTCCATGATAACAGTAATGGGTAACATGCAGCAAAAATTCAAAAGCATAAGATCCAATGATGACATCATAGCTCTGCCGAAACAGGTCATCCACGAAACGCTGTTTTGGCGCTCTTGGCTTGTGAAGTTTTTTCTCATTTATCAGACACTGCAGATCGCAACAGACTGACCATATCAGGAATATAACAGGGTGAGTCAAAAAAGACTTCACTACTTTGGAATAATACACAAATTTAGTGAGATAACTTACTGAATCGGTAGGTATGTCATTTTGTAGTAAACAATCTCAAGTTCGATTCACGTAGTGCATCAGTACCCCACTCCGCCTCTAGGAGCACCAGCCTTGCCTTTAGCAAATTGAAAGTGTACGGCCCTTTCTTCTTCATGGAGAAAACTATCAGTGCCGTTGTGTATCTGGATATGCTTGAAAAGTTTTTAACTCCACAGATCGATGAAGATGACCAAGATGGAACGGTTTACTAGCAGCAAGACGGTGCACCACATCATTTCCTCACGCAAGTTCGAGGTTTCTTCGACAATCGCTTCCAGGTCGGTGAATTAGGCGTGGCCACTCGCTCCCCAGACTTGACGACACTGGATTTCTTTCTCTGGGTCTTCATTAAAAACCGTCTGTATGTTCCTCCTCCAACAATTTAATCGACCTGGAAAATTGAATATACGCTGCCGTTCCACAAGTTATGCCCGATTTGCTGCAACGAGTGTGGGAAAAATTTGATTATCAGTGGAATGTATGACGCATCATAAATGATAGTCACACTGAACCATAATGACACTTGATACTTTTATGTGAAAATTGAGGTTGTTTCCTACAAAGTGACACATCTATCGACTCCGTAAGTTATCTCAATAAATTTTTATATATATTTAGACAACATTGTCTATGGAGTGCATGTTAAAATCAACAGTCGAGAACGCATTATCATTTGTTTATTGGCCCGTTTCGGCTTATGTTAAAGCCATCTTCAGAATTTATCTTCAGAATTTTTGGGCCCCCTATGGCTAGTGCTGGCGGCTCCTTGGTTTTTCACAGGATACCACAACCGTACACTGTTTGTCGCCAGTGTACGATCGTGGTATCAGGTAAATGTAAATGCGTGGGGCTAGGGCCTCTCGTCGGGTAGACCGGTCGCCTGGTGCAGGTCTTTCCAGTTGACGCCTCTTCGGCGACTTGCGTGTCGATGGGGATGAAATGATGATGATAAGGACAACACAAAACCCAGTCCCTGAGCAGAGAAAATCTACAACCCAGCCGCGAATCGAAATCGGGCCGTTAGGTATGCCATTCCGTCGCGCTGACCACTCAGCCACCAGGGGCGGACATGGTTGTTGTTGTTATGGTCTTCAGTCCAGAGACTGGTTTGATGCAGCTCTCCATGCTACTCTATCCTGTGCAAGCTTCTTCATCTCCCAGTACCTACTGCAACCTACATCCTTCTGAATCTGCTGAGTGTATTCATCTCTTGGTCTCCGCCTACGATTTCTACCCTCCACGCTGCCCTCCAATACTAAATTGGTGATCCCTTGATGCCTCAGAATATGTCCTACCAACCGATCCCCTCTTCTAGTCAAGTTGTGCCACAAATTTCTCTTCTCTCCAATTCTATTCAATATCTCCTCATTAGTTATGTGATCTACCCATCTAATCTTCAGCGTCCTTCTGCAGCACCACATTTCGAAAGCTTCTATTCTCTTTTTGTTTAAACTATTTATCGTCCACGTTTCACTTCCATACATGGCTACACTCCACACAAATACTTTCAGTAAAGACTTCCTGACACTTAAATCTGTACTCGATGTTAACAAATTTTTCTTCTTCAGAAACGCTTTCCTTGCCATTGCCAGTCTACATTTTATATCCTCTCTACTTCGACCACCATCAGTTATTTTGCTCCCCAAACAGCAAAACTCATTTACTACATTAAACGTCTCATTTCCTAATCTAATTTCCGCAGCATCACTCGACTTAATTCGACTACATTCCATTATCCTCGTTTTGCTTTTGTTGATGTTCATCTTATATCCTCCTTTCAAGACACTGTCCATTCCGTTCAGCTGCTCTTCCAGATCCTTTGCTGTCTCGGACAGAATTACAATGTCATCGGCGAACCTCAAAGTTTTTATTTCTTCTCCGTGGATTTTAATTCCTACTCCGAATTTTTCTTTTCTTTCCTTCATTGCTTGCTCAATATACAGATTGAATAACATCGGGGATAGGCTACAACCCTGTCTCACTCCATTCCCAGCCACTGCTTCCCTTTCATGCCCCTCGACTCTTATAACTGCCATCTCGTTTCTGTACAAATTGTAAATAGCCTTTCGCTCCCTGTATTTTACCCCTGCCACCTTCAGAATTTGAAAGAGAGTATTCCAGTCAGCCCGCATCTCGTGGTCGTGCGGTAGCGTTCTCGCTTCCCACGCCCGGGTTCCCGGGTTCGATTCTCGGCGGGGTCAGGGATTTTCTCTGCCTCGTGATGGCTGGGTGTTGTGTGCTGTCCTTAGGTTAGTTAGGTTTAAGTAGTTCTAAGTTCTAGGGGACTGATGACCATCGATGTTAAGTCCCATAGTGCTCAGAGCCATTTGAACCATTTTTTTTTATTCCAGTCAACATTGTCAAAAGCTTTCTCTAAGTGTACAAATGGTAGAAACGTAGGTTTGCCTTTTGTGGTGTCACCGCCAGACACCACACTTGCTAGGTGGTAGCCTTTAAATCGGTCGCCGTCCGTTAGTATACGTCGGACCCGCGTGTTGCCACTGTCAGTGATTGCAGACCGAGCGCCGCCACACGGCAGGTCTAGAGAGACGTCCAAGCACTCGCCCCAGTTGTACAGCCGACTTTGCTAGGAAGGGTTCACTGACAAATACGCTCTCATTTGCCGAGACGATAGTTAGCATAGCCTTCAGCTACGTCATTTGCTACGACCTAGCAAGGCGCCATTACCAGTTTATATTGAGATTGTTACTAATGTATCAACAAGAGCGATGTTCTCCAATTATGGATTAAAGTTAAGTATTCAAGTAACTACGTTCTTTATTTATTAGACTCAACTCCTTTAATTGTTCCAGACCTCACGCCAGTCTGCGTGAGCGTAAACGCGTGCATTTCGGCCTCCTCTAGCAACACGGTGTTGGCTCTTCTGCCAACACATCACCTTTCGTGAATAACCGATAAGCCGCCAGCACCATCTATAGGAGGCCCAAAAATTCTGAGGACGTCTTTAACATAAACCGGTCAATAAAGAATTGTTATTGCGATCTTGACTGTTGATTTTGACCTAAATTTCTGTTTCAGTCTGAAGTTGTAAAGTCCTTTTTGACTCGCTCTGTAAAAACAGAAAGAAACCGAACTGACAGTTTTTTTCGGTAAGAAGCGTAGTGCCGCGATGCGCAACTTACGTGAAACTGTTGCGACTGTGATATGAAAAGCTGCAGTGAGTGTGGTGGCCACCCCTGCAGGCTGGGGTCGAGCCACCCCACACCCTGAGCGACACGCACTCACACACGCCGCCCTCACCACGAGCGTCGCAGCGATGCGAAAATTCTGCCCAGAGCCGGTCGGCCGGTCGGTCGCCTTTCCCGCTTCCGACGCGAAATCGCCTTTTTTCTGTATAAAAATCGCTTCCCTCGTGTTTTCTATACATTTTATACAAGAGCGCGAGGTCCGGCCCGGGGTGAGATTACACGGCGCGGAGGGGGAAGCGGCGGGTTGGGGGTGAGTGCGCGCGCCCCTGCTCCCGCGGGAACACTCCAGCTCCCAACTCCGGCTCCAGATCTCTCTCCTGCGGAAGTGGTGCCTGGAGGGGAAGGGGGAGCGCGGGCTGGACAACATGGCCGCCCTGGTCAGCGCGCCGCTCTCCGCTCCAGACCGGGCGCTTTCGTTCCGGAATTGGCGACGTCGTTAAAATCGTAGAGCACGTCATTTCGGTCTAAGACCTGCGAGCGAAAGGAAATCGACTGCGGACAGTTGATCTGATCTCTTCTTCTCTGCCAAGTCCGCTCCTTTCTTCCTTTTCGTCTATTTTCATCTTCTGTTCACCTCACTCTCTCCTTACATTCTTCCTCTCGTCCCTATTTTGCTCTTTGATTTCCTTCTTCTGTCAACCGTCGATAGGAACGTGCTTGCGCTCAGAAAATCCACTTCTGTGCCATTAGGCCATTCTTATATGTCCTTTGTCGCGGGAACTAAGTTTAAGACGATTGAACAACAAGCTACAGCAGTTAGCTCCGACTCGTCTGTCCGACTAGTTTCTTCAGCCGACCACTAACATTTAATTTATCTGACTCTGCGACGGTAGAGTTTGGTATGTTCCTATTACAAGGATGATGAGGGCTTTCTTACTAAATGTTGCCCAAGCAAAATGGACATCATTCCTTCTTCAATAACGTCAAAAGCAAACGATGGAGCGGAAAATATTCTAGATCATGAAGTTCCCCCTTTCCAGTTGAACGTTTTCTGACGTGATATCATAAGATATGGATATTATCGCAATCTGAGGAAGGTGAGAAAAGCACTCTCCCTCTTAAGAGAATAATTCTAGCACTTGGGGGAAGTGCAAACAATCTGAGAAAGCGAGAACGCCTTTTAAACCCAACTCTCCTGAATACACAGCCGGGTACTGTGGCCGAGCGGTTCTAGGCGCTTCAGTCCGGAACGGCGCTGCTGCTACAGTCGCAGGTTCGAATCCTGCCTCGGCCATGGATGTGTGTGATGTCCTTAGGTTAGTTAGGTTTAAGTAGTTCTAAGTCTAGGGGACTGATGACCTCAGATGTTAAGTCCCATAGTGCTTAGAGCCATTCGAAACATTTGAATACATATATACGGTTTTTCCAGCAGCTTCAATGACATTTACGCTGAATAAATGCCCACTTCTCTTTCTAATTCATTTTCATACAGGCGGCTAGTAACACTTACAATCTGCTTTAGTTATTTAAGATTCCTTAACAGGCACGTATTTCCGCAAGGAAAGTTAACAAATAAAAATTGACTGAAGGAAGCATGGTAGGACAGACGCTGTTCAAGCGATACATTGATAGGGCAGCTGCACGTGGAGGTAATACGAATCTCTGATTGGTGAAAGATGGTCAAACATATCGTCAATGTCGAAAACATTACGGATGGAACGCTAATTGAGATGGAGAAAAACTCCATCTCTCATCGCCGAAGAGGTAGCTGTTTCCTTAAGGAACTACTACGGAATTAGGTTGAAGTGTTTCGAGAAAGCCACGTAAGCCATAAATCCGGATGCCTGGAACGACGCTCCTTTCGATGATGACTCCAGTTTCAAGCAAAGCACCACCCCGCTCGGAGCGATACGACGAAGCGTATTCCCAACAAAGCTGCAAGTCTTTTGCAGCCTTCAGCTTGATGAAAGTACTGGCCATTGTTTAAACATAGGAAACTAAATAAACACATACATTTGAGTAAACACAGAAATATTTCCCTTTTTATGAGCTTGTTGAATTTAAAGCCAAATTAATACACATTCAGTGTCCGTCTGTACAACGGATTAGCTCTCGTATCTGATTGACTTCTAAATACACTAACACGTGTTCAATCGAATGGGGCTGCTACCACTCGGCCTAAAAGTTGTCAAACATATTTACTCAAACGATAGGGAACCAATTTTCAAGGCTGCCAGTACGGATGGTGTTGACAGGCTTCTCTTAGGCCCGCGAGATAGGTCACAGAAATAGTGAGTAATGTCCGTTAGGGCTGCCGATTAACTCGCGAAAATATACTAAATTTTAGGAACCATTTTGTTATGAATTTTCGAAAAATCACTTAGTGGTTCGTTCAGATGGCTCTGAGCACTATGGGACTT
This sequence comes from Schistocerca piceifrons, assembly GCF_021461385.2. Classification (NCBI taxonomy): domain Eukaryota; kingdom Metazoa; phylum Arthropoda; class Insecta; order Orthoptera; family Acrididae; genus Schistocerca; species Schistocerca piceifrons. Next base: position 433,188,385 of record NC_060143.1, on the reverse strand, counting down.
AACATCTGAGGTCATCAGTCCCCTAGAACTTAGAACTACTTAAACCTAACTAACCTAAGGATATCACACACATCCATGCCCGAGGCAAGATTCGAACCTGCGACCGTAGCGGTCGCGCGGTTCCAGACTGAAGCGCCTAGAACCGCTCGGCCACTTCGGCCGGCTTAGTGGTTCGTGTTTCATCACCAAGGTGATCTTGAAAATAAGATTACGTAAAATAAATACGACAAAGAGGCAGAAAATCCGGGGTACAGAAAAACATGGAAACACCAAAAACACGACACATTACAATTACTAACACCGTGTAGGAAAACCATTGACATTGAAAACAACTTTCAGTCGTCTCGCAATGGATAAATGATCCTTTATGATTTTAAAGGGAATCTTATGCTATTATACTGCAAAATAATAGCAAGCTCAGATAACGATGATGGTTCAAATGGCTCTGAGCACTATGGGACTTAACTGCTGAGGTCATCAGTCCCCTAGAACTTGGAACTAACTAACCTAAGGACATCACACACATCCATGCCCGAGGTAGAATTCGAACCTGTGACCGTAGCGGTCGCGCGGTTCCAGACTGTAGCGCCTAGAACCGCTCGGCCACACCGGCCGGCATGTCGATGGTGGAGGGTGGATGCGATCTCGCACCCTTCTCTCCAAAGTAGACCACAAAGGCTCAATGATATTGAGGTCTGGTGACTCTAGTGGCCACGGTAGATGCGATAATTAGCCTCGTGCCAACGAAACCAGAGCTGGACGATGTGATCTGTGTGAACTGGGGCCTTTCGTCTTAGAAAACAGCATCACCAATGGGGAACAAGCAGCGCACCATGCGATGGAGCTGATCAGCCAAAATGGTCACACAGTCCTTGGCAGTAACACGACCGTGCCGAACGACCGTAGTCCCATGGAATACCATGATATGTCTGGCCAAATGTTTCATTCTTAGTACGTAAATTGAGCCAAAAGTTAGAAACAAAGTGAAACAAGGCTCGTCCGACCCACTGGCATTCTTCCATTGCTCCGTAGTCCAGTTTTCTGTTACGGACACCTACATCATTGATGAGTGCTTTTGGAATTTTTAGCTCGCCCTGCAACTCCCATCTTATGGAGCTTCCTTCACGTTGTTTTGGCGTTCACAGGGTTCCCGAGTGCAACAATCAGTTCTGCAGAGATTTCTGGAGCTATCGTCTTCTTACTTTTCGTCACAGTCCTCTTTAGTGACCGCCCTCACAATCATTGAACACATACTTTCGTGACTTAGCGGATATGTTTTTTCGCGTTCCTTGTATGCGGTGTGAATCTTCGACACGGAGCCTCTTGAAACACCAAATATTTCGGCTATTTTGGTTGCGGAAGCATCCACCATTCCTGCACCAACAATCTGCCTAGGTTCGAGTTCACATGGCTCCAACATAATGCAC